>NC_033638.1:5820239-5902329 GCF_001540865.1 Ananas comosus
AATTTTTAAAAAATTATAATATAATTTACTGTTTAAAATATAACAGATAATATAGAATACTAAAATAATATAAAGAAAAAAAAAATTAGGATCCTAGAGATAGATAAAACAAAACAAGTATTTGCATATTTTGTTTAAAATAAATAAATATATATACACAAGTACTCCTGAATAAATGTAGGTCGTCAAAAAATACTAATAATTAATAGATATCCACCCATTTTATCCATAATTTTTTAGTAAAAAAAATAGAGCTAGTACGCGCAAATTTGCAAGTATCCACCGTATGGATAGAGATTGTCGGATCTAACTATTGTACATTGATTTTTTTTTTTTTTAGGGAATAATTAGCTCTCTACATACCCTTCAAAAATATCTAACTTTTAAAAATAAATAATAAATTTATTTTTAAAAATTTATTTTTTAAATATATTCTTAGAATTAACTTTTATTAGATTACAATTAAAATTAGTGTTTCAAAATATGGAATCTTTCACGATCTGAAAATATTACCTGATCACGGAATACTGGCTCAACCAGTGGTTCAAACCACTGAGTTCACCTTTTATAGTACATCTAGGTAGAAATATTTTTTAAGTGCTAATTGTTAAAAAAACTAATGCATATTTTTTATTAGTAAATGAAATATATAATAAAGAAAAATATGACCAGTTTTTACAAAACTGAGCTAGTTCATCAGTTAATGAGTCAAAGTGGATTTTAAGCTAGTCCGACTTTATGGATTGAACAGAGCTGGATTAGTTAGGCATTGGGTCACAGTCCGACCAACCAGTTGGACCGGAGATTTGAACTTTTGATTAACTACAGTAAGTACGTAGCTCTACAAAAAGACTTAGTTTCAAATAGTTTTTGAATGCTGTACGTCTCGAACGGTATAATTTAGTCTCAAATAATATAACTTTTATTTTATATTTATTCAAATTAGTCTCAAATATTTTTAAATGATGCAATTTTCTTTCAAATAGTGTAATTTTTATTTTACACAGTGCAACTTTTACTCAAAGAGTACCAATTTTGCACCAAACAGTGCAATTTTATTCTCAAACAGTATAACTTTCGTCCGAAGTGTGCAACTTTTATCTCAAATAATATAATTTTTGTCTCAAAGAGTGTAATTTTCATATCAAACAGTGCAACTTACTTCTGGAATAATGCAACTTCAACTTTTTCTTCCTTCTTCTCTAGTTCTTAACCTTTTCTCTAGCAGTGGCGACAAATGGTCTTCTCAGGAAAAAAAAAAATATTTTTTTCTTTATTTTTTCTTTTTATTCTTTTTTTCATGCTCTGCATCTTTGTCTTCTATCGCGGCTTTTCCCTCACTCTCTGTCGCAGCCACAGCCCTTGCCAAACGCACTCTTCTTTCCTGTCATTCTTAAATCCTTCAGTATCATTGTCATCATCGTCATCTGCAGCCATGAGCTGCACTGCAAACTCACCTCTGCAATTTATGCCATATCCGTTAAAAAAAGTATTAGTTGTCCACAACTAATGTGTTGGACCTAGTGGAAGCAAAATAATAATAATAATAATAATAATAATAATATATCTATCATGAAGAGCACAAAGAACCTAACACTTTCCAAAGAATTCTCTATCGGGCCAAAAAAAGAGGCAAGAGTAAGGAAACACACAACATCTTCGCCGGCTCAACGGTGTACTCCTTGGATAAGCACAAGTGTGTTTTCGTCACCACCCTCACAAGCAACAGCGAGCACTGCCTCAGTCACGATCTTATCGTCTCCATCCACTCCACCCTGACCCATGTCCGCTTTGAGTCCTTCCCCTCCGACGCCGGTGTCGATGCTTGTGCCGGCGAAGACTACGCTGCCCTCATTGCCGTCACTGAGGACTGCGGAAGTTGTGGAGAAAACGATGAGAGTCGGAGAGAAAAAAACATACAAGAGAAAAGAAAAGAAAAGAAAGAGAGAGAAAAAAAAAGAGTATTTTGGTCAGTTTGTTGAAAATTCAGACCCAATCTGTAAAATCCAAAATAGTTANTAAAAAAAAAAAAAAAGAAAAGAAAAGAAAAGAAAGAGAGAGAAAAAAAAAGAGTATTTTGGTCAGTTTGTTGAAAATTCAGACCCAATCTGTAAAATCCAAAATAGTTATCCTGTGACGTCTCAGCTTCCCAGTAGGCCACCCATCCTAGGACTACTCCCGTCCTAACACGCTCTTAACTCTCTTAACCTCTTAAGTCTAGCCATCGTCCAAAATGCTTAGACCGGATTAAGGGTTTTAGTTCTATTATACCTTATATATAGGACTACCTAGAGTCTCATATTCTCTCCCTCCTAAACCCTGACATTCTCGTCACGCTCTAACGCACAAATACCATGTGATCTGAGACTTGTCTCGCTAGTATAAACCGACCTTATGGTAAGCTGTACCCCACCCAATAGTCAACAGAGTCTTTCTTTCCCCCCTATATAATTCTGGCTCAGTCAAAACTCATATTACAGTTTCGGCTCAGCCAAGACTCATATTACATTTTGGCTCTGATACCAACTGTGACTTCCTAATTTTCATGTGGATCACTCATCCTAGAATTACTCCCATTTTAACACGCTTAACTCTCTTAATCTCTTGGGTCTAACCATTGCCCAAAATATTTAAGCCGAGTTAAGAATTTTAGCCCTATTATATATTATTTATAGGACTATCTGGGTCTCACATATCCGCTTTTGCAAAAAAACACACAACTAATGGATTTTTATGCAAAAAAGTCTTATCCAATAAAAAATTGATTATTTTATTAAAAAAATCAACTTTCACATGTCAATTTAGGAGAAGTAATATATTATGCAATTTTGCATGAACATATTTAATGACTAAAGTTTTATAAAAATTATATGTAATTTTATTATTTTGTAGGGACACATATACGATAATTCTTTATATTAAATACAAAGAAGCTAACCATCTAAAACCATAATAAAGAAGAAAAATAAGTTGAAAAGCGAATGAATGGACAACAACGCAACGTAGAGAAAGCCAAAAAGGGAATACCTTTCTAGCTAGGTATGCAACTAAGCACATTAATTGGATAGCAACAATACAGAAAATATATATATACTAAGGCATATAAATTCTTAAGCTTTGCGTTTTGATATTTGAAATATTATTCTCTATTAATTTTAGTTTTGCCAATTTGCACAAAAAGTTTATTGAATTTGTATTTTTTGTAAAACAGATTATTTGTAATACATAAAAAGAAATTTAAAATTTTGGACATATGCATAAACACTCTTAGTTTAATATATGTTATTTTTTGTAAAACAGATTTCTATTTTAGATTTTATAGATTCAACCCGAATTTTACTAAATTGACCAAGATATCCTTTTTTTTTTCTCTCTCTCTTCTTTTTTTTTTCATTCATTTTTTCCTCTTGATTTGCCTCTTTTCTCCTTGTCGTTTCTTTCTCTCTTTCTCCTCCCGCTTCCTCTCTCTTTTCCTCCTCCTCCACCACCCTATGTCAACGTTGACACTACACTCTGCTCTCCTGTTCCATCAACACTGATTCAGATATGGCACAGATTGCAGAGGTAAGGCTACGGCGGAGTGCGTGGCCATGGACGGCGATAATAACAAGAGTGCCACAGAATATGAGGACGACGGGTAAAAAAGCACGTCAGAGAGGGAACGACAGATACAGTAGAGAGCGAGGGAGGGAGAACGACAATGAAGAAAGATACAAAGAGTGAAAAAAAAATAATAAAAGGAAAAAAAATAGAGAAAAAAATATCTTTCTTCTCCTATGAAAATCATCATGTGTCATAACTACTACAGGAAAGACCAAGAAATACATAAAAAAGAAAAAAGCGATGAAATTGCATTATTTGAGATAAAAGTTGTCATGTTTGATACTAAATTATAACATTTAAACTATTTGAAAGTAAATTACACTATATAAAATAAAAGTTGCACGTACTGTTTGAGATGTACGTAACTTGCATTGTTTAAAATTATTTGAGACTTTAAACTTTTTCAAGTCGTGGACTTGAATTTAATGGAAGAAAAATTAAATGCAGTCAGAAGCTGGATAGAAGTTGTCATTGTTCTCTAAAGCTTAAGCTCATGCATGAGAAGTGATGAAGTATGCTTTATCGTATTTTGCAAGAATTTAAGTGTCCATCGGCACAAGCCATATCTGTCATGCCTATCATGCCAACAAAATATCGATACGATACAGATCTCATACCGATGACACAACTTAAAACTCCAAACTCTTTAAATTAGTCAGTAATTTTTTCATTAAAATTTAAAAGATTTAATACAATACATAATAAGTAATTAGAGTCTGTTGTTGCTAAAGAAAATAAATATTTTATTCTATTATGTGTCGGCATACATATAATTAATTTTTGTGAGCGGCACGCACTGGTACCGTCTGGCACGCACCGTGCCGACAAGTTTACGGTACGGCCCGTACCACGACACTTAAATACTTGATATTTTAAAACGTCATGAGCAATTATGTTCAATTAGTAACTTCACTTAGGGAAAGGGGGCAAGCAAATATGAACACCATTTGATAAAGTTACGGGAGTTCATTTGCCCGAGTTCAAAAGTAAGTGATCATTTGGTGAAGCTCTAAAGTTAAGGGAGTGTTTGTGCACCTTTTCCTTGTCAATTTCCACTACTGCATGTATAAGATTTAGTGACAACAAATGTCGCCATCATAATCAAAATTGTCGTCACGAAAAACGTTTTGACGGCGACAATTTGTCGCCGCATACCGCCGCCTAAAACCCCGTCGGTAAAATTCTTTGGTGGCGACAATTTGTTGCCACCATATTCTATGAATAGGCGGCGACAAATAAATGTTGCTACCATATTAAATACATTGGTGGCGACAGTGCTTGTCGCCACCAAAAAGTCGCCACTAAAAATTATTTTTATTGTAGTGTTGGCCCAATTGCGCTTGCCGGATGCATTTTATGTAAAAGATTGAAAGCAGAAATAGAATCAAAACAGACACTTCTTAGATAGATTTCAGAAAGTGACTAGTTGATTTAGTGCTAAATATAAAAATACTTAAACATCATTTTCTATTAATAGTTTAAGTTTTTAGAAAATAACGGTTATTTTGTATGATTTAACATGGTATCAAGATAAAAAATTTTAAATTCGAGTCACACCAGACTCCTAACATTATTAATTTCGTCACATTTAATCCAAGTCCACGTCATTGACTTACAACCAGAAGTGAGTGGAGTGTTAAATATAAAAATATATAAACACGTTCTCTATTAGTTTAAACTTTTAGAGAATAACAGTTGTTTCCTATTATTTATCCCATTGCACCAACGGTTAATCACATCAACAAGCTAGCTAGAAATAATGATCAGCTCTTGGTCAATAGTTAATTTCTTGCACATGATGTGACAAAATGAATTAATTGTACATACTCAAATTAATTGATACGATAGAGGATAGAATTTCCCCAATTAAAGATTAGGATATATCGTAACTCTTGATCTAGAGCGTAAAATCCATTTTTTTCCTTCCGTATATCATTCTTTTAATACATATTTGTTTCAATTACCCACATGATCGATCCCTAGATGTCGATTTCTAGCATTAAAAATTGTGGTTTCAATTATTTAAACATCAATTTTGGTAAAATTTTTATATCATGGGAGTGTAAATCTCTCTCTCTCTCTCTCTCTCTCTCTACTATACAAATCTCTTTGTGTATATGTATACATTTAGCTACTTATATGGATCGTAAACGCTAACTAACTATTTTAAAAACACATGCTAATAGTAAGACATACCTATCACACTTAAGAGTTCAGTCACAACGTTCATAAACTTTGACTTGACTCAAACTATATTTGAACGTTAGGTCTCTTATTAGATTTATTGCCGTTAGGTGTATTGTTGATCGTAGCTCCACCAAACTTAGTGGGCTCATCCAACTTAACTTATTAGCCTCTTGATCTATTATTACAAGATAGAAAGTTGGACATTTTTGAGCCGATAATAAATAACCAACAACTTAGACATAAACATGCATGTATATGCATGTATAGATTAGAAACAAACAAGAGAGAGGGGTACTTCAGAAACATCAATGCTTAGGCTTTTCTACATGTGGGCTCGATCGATGATCTTTGAGACCTAGCTACGTACGCATGCCTTATGTGGGAACGCATTCGATCTAAAATTGGATTATTCATATCAAAATCTTAAATTCATAAATAAATAGTACCAAACGATGTCAATGAGATAGTTTGCACCACTATCTTTGTGTATAAATAGAGAACAAAGAGACCAACAACATAAATGGTTTGTTCCTACCAAATTCACTATTGTCCCTCCATGTCTTGATTAAGTAGACATGTGATAAATGTAGGAGTAATTATCCTGTGTCAGTTTGTTGGTTGTGCAACCTACAGCATAACTTGTCATGAGAGTTACAACTCTGGGTCCCTTTGCTTGTTGGTCCTGCACTTAGATTTTAACAACTTAATTTCTCTATGTATTAAAAGAGATCTCAATAGCTAGACAGCTAGAGTTTCCTAGATCTCAATTTGTGTTGTTTAATTTCTTTCATGTTGCTATCAATCTGCATGCATGCAATCACCCTCTCTCTCTCTCTCTCTCTCTCTCTCTCTCTCTCTCTCTCTCTCTCTCTCTCTATATATATATATATATATATATATATAGCTGGGATAGAATATTATCAGTCGTAAAATGGCTCCGTTATTGCAGATTTATTTTCGATGATAAAGCCTCCAAATCGACGATCGGTACTAATAAACATGATCTACACGTACACTACTTGAAGTATTTAAAAAGTAAATTTTATGTTTTTTTGATGTTTTTCTTTTGTGCATTAAGTAGACAAAAAAATGAACGGCTAAAAAGAAATATCTTTCAAAAAGTGATTATAGCATTGTCGTAAAAAATTTTCTAATCAAAATTTAATTAATTTAGATTTGTTTACACTGCTAAACAAGTAAACCCCTCAAATAGGCCATTAAAAAATTTTGCAATCTTTTGATCATTAAACAATGATGTCAAAACTCAAAAGAATTTGAAATTTAATTTCTACATACTTCAAGTAGAGTAATCATGTTCAATAGTGTTGATCATCGATTTGGAGACTCCATCATTTAAAATAAATCGATAATAACGGAGCTCGTTTGCTACCGATAGTATTCTAGCTCAACTCTCTCTCTTTCTCTCTCTAGCTATCTCTCTTTGGTGTGTGTATATATATAGAGTCCAGCTATGGTGTTTCTAAAAGCAGTAAGCACTTGGTGCTTGTAAGTTTTCCGCCATTAGATCTACTTCTTTGATCATTTTCATCCGTTAGATCATACTATTCGACCAACCATCTATTCAACCCTAGAGGACCACTATCATCTTAACTGCACATCCCTTAATCCAAAGACTGTAAATCTACAAGTATCAATAATCTGGTATTTTCAAACATATAGGAGCTCACTTAATATACTTGTTTAGCTCGATCAGTTGGAGCTTCTTAGATCCGCTTAAAATACACTGACAACTTTTTCGTAATATCTTTTGGTACATGCAACATTATATGTACGACCTTGTTTGATATTGTTGCCTTCTTTTTGGTTTTTGAAGTGCAAATTTCATGTGATTGAATGTGGTTAATTGGTCAATGGATTTACTCTGTTATTATTATTGTCATTATACGTTAGCCTACGAAGCTTGCAAAGTCTCCATGATTGGATGCAAAATAATTTCTTCTTCCGAAAAACAAATAAGAGAAAGAAATTTTCACTATCAACTTTTTAAAGAATTTTACTATTTAACTTTTTCTTGTGTTGCAAAACAAACACCATATATATAGATCAATGAACCAAATAATCTGTGTCCAAAAATGTTAACATATATTAATCTTTTGTTATCTCCTAAGACCTATATATACGTAGGTCTTGGACTGAGTTGGAACTCCTTAGGAAATCTACTTTATTAAAGTTCTTCTGTATATTATTATTATTGGAATAATGATGTGGTTGGGTGGTGACATTGTGTTATTGTTTTTTTAGGTCAACCAATAAAATATGGGCTAATTATAATATTGTAATTCAAAGCTTCCCTGATATATATTATTGTGCCTAAAATAGATAGGTCTCGCCAATTGGTGCTGTCAACATCCGAAGATGTACAAAACTATTGTTCAGTCCTTTACAATCATCAATTATTTATATAAGATCACTGTAGTCATACTTTTCTCTCGAAAGAAAATATATAATTGGTTCGAAATAAACGATATAGTGTAAGTATTATACGGTAAATTTTTTCCAACTATAGGGCCTAATTTAGATGTAGTGCTTATTGAGTAACATTTAAATTTAAAGGGTGGTTCCGTGACGCCCAAATTGTTCCATACTATTATTAATAACTCAAGTTTAAATATTTTATACCAGTGGTTTGAGTTGAATAAACTACTAAAAGTAATGGTCAGAGTCATTATGTTTAGTATCAAAGTCTATATTGATAGACATCCAAAATTTTCTAGATAATACTGTATTATATGTATGATTAGTTATAATGAAAACATCTGATCAACTCTATAAATGCTAGGAATTTTAATACTAATTATTTGGACTTAACCATTTTGTGCTAAATACATAACGAAAAGGCTAAAATACGCATATATTTTTTAGGGGCAATTGCCTATATACCCCTGAAAAGTTCCCGGTTTTCTTATTTACCCCTCTTAGAAGGCTAATATTGAAAATACCCTTCTTATGTTCCAAGTCTTTCTAATATAGCCCTGTAGTTAAGTTCCGTCAGTGAGCTGCCGTTATCTCTAAAAAATTACCATTTTGCCCATTTCAATATACCCTTGTACCGTAACAACTTTTCTTATATATCCTTCATATAGCAAATACTTTTCTAATTTGCCCTTCAAATATCAATTAATTAATAAAGCACGTCGGGAGCGAGCAGATGAACAGATGAGATCGATCGCAGCTAAACCAACCTTGGTGGTTAGAGGTATAGTTAGTTAATTCAGATTCGGTAAAAATTCGGTACAGATATAATTCGTCTTTTAATCTTTTAAATTAGCTAGTTTGAAAAATACGGCTAAAATCAAATTCGGCACTTATTTCAGATATGACGGATATTATATCGTTCACCAATTAAATTCCGGATAAAAAATTCAGCTAATTCGGATTCGGTTCGTTAGAGGTTATAGTTAGTTAATTCGGATTCTGGTTAAAAATTCGGTGTACCTATATAATTTGTCTTTTACAAAAAATTTTTTAAATTAGTTGAAAAAATATGGCTAAAAACGAAATTCAGCAATTATTTCAGATTACGTGATTTTATACGGATATTATACTCTTCACAGTATTAAAATTCCGGGATAAAAAATTCAGCTAATTCGGATTCGGATTTCGGTAGAGGTTAGTTAGTTTAATTCGGATCGGTAAAAATTTTTTCAGTAACAGATATAATCGTCTTTTAATTTTTAAATTAGATGAAAATACGTGCTAAAAATGAATTCGGCAAGTTATTTCAGTACGTGACTTTATACGCGATATTATACGTTCACCAATAAAATTTCGGAATAAAAATTCAGCTATATATAATAAATATATAATAATTAATACCTATATATATTTATTTATAATTTTATTATATAGATTAAATATATTTAAAATTACTAATAAACTATATATTAATAATATAAAGAGTTATATATTTAAAAAATCAATAAATAATTAAAAAATTATAAATAAAATATTATATCATAATATTTCTGATTATATAAATAAAATGCATATTATATATATACTATATACTATATATATATTATATATATATTATATATATACTTATATATATATATATATATAGTATATATATATACATATATAAATATATATATAATATATATATATATAATATATATTTTTATATATATATATATATTATAAAGTAAATTATAATAGTATACATTATATTATATATTTATTTATATAATATAATAAGAGGAGAGGCTCCACCGGGAACCTCCCTCTCATCCAGGTCATGAGGCGCCAAACTGGCCTCGTGGACCGCGCACACGCTGCTCCCTCGCGCGCAAACACCGTGCCCTTCTGTCTTCCGGCCGCAGAGGCGCTCGGGCGAGATCGAGGATGCGTCGTCTGCAGCCCTCTTGCCCTCCCTGCGCCGGCCAAGACGGCGGAGGAGGAGGCCATGACGCTAGAGAACGGCGGAGAGCGAGCTCTTGGAGCGAGCAGGTCCTGGAATGGAGGAGCTCCTGGAGCGGCACGAGCTTGCGCTCAAAGGGCGGAGAAGTTGGCTGGCGCGGTGGATGGCGCGCGGGGAGGGACTAAGGGCGCGGAGGTGGTCGCACCCACGGAGCGCCTGGAGAGGACGACTTCGAGAGGAGACAGGAGGGAGTCGAGAGGGGCGGGGAAGGAGGAGCGGCATGGGTTCGAACGAGGTCCCCTCTCTCCGCGACGATGGGGTTGGGGTCGGGATTGGGGACGACGATAGGGGGAGGAGGGAGAAGGAGAATGACGAAGAGGATGAGGAGGATAACTTAAGGAATTAGTATAATATGGTAGGGGCAAAATAGGTATTTTATTTAGATTTTAACTCTAGTATACATTTAACCCATGTTTAACCCGAGTTAAGCTAACAGAGGATAACTGCAGGGGTATTTTAAAATAACGGTGGAACATATGAGGGGCATTTTAGAAAGAAAAAAAAAAGCAGGGGTAGATCGGATATATCCGAGCGTATGAGGGGTATATAGGCAATTATCCCTATTTTTTAAAAATAGATATCTGTTTTTCAATCTTTCTTCTTGACATCAAGGGCTTGTTTGGTTCAAGGGTGGAATTGGAATGGATAATGGAATGAGAATGAATTGGAATGGTAATTGGAATGGCCCACTCTCCCAAGACGTTTGGTTTATTTGTGGATTGGGAATTGGAATGAGTTATTCACATTTCATTGTTTGGTTCGTATAAACTAAAAGAAATTATAGGATACTATAATACTAATTTTACTCTCAAATATAAATTTATATTATTTAAAATTTATGAAAAATATAATAATATTCTCTAATAAGTTTTTCAAAAAAAATATCAAATTTATTTTTAAAAGCTTTTATTCATGTGGGTTAGGGATAAGGTTTTGTGAGATGATAGGTTTTTTTTTTTTTTTTGATGAGAAAGGGGTGAAGAGAAGGAGGGTGAGATGGTCACATGGGCTTTGAGAACTTAGAAGGCTTCCAGAATGAAATCTCAATCCGGGCTAGAAGACCGGAATCAAGTTGAAGGCTAATGGGCCATTCCCATTCCAGTCCGGAATAGGAATCCCAAACCGATTTATGCGAACCAAACAAAATTAACCGGATTTGATCAAACAGATTCTCATTCCATACCCAAAATGGATAAACCAAACAAGCCCTAAAAAACTGACATTTTGCCCTCTCAAAATTTAAAACAGTTTATTTAGTCTCCCATGTATATTCTATAGGGATAATTGCCTATATACTCCTCATACGTTTGAAAATATCCGATTTATTCCTACTTTTTTTTCTTTCTAAAATACCCCTCATATGTTCCACCGTTATTGCAAAATACTCCCGTAGTTATCTCCTGTTAAGTTAACTTGGGTTAAATGTGAGTTAAATATTTACCACAATAAAAAAAATTAAAATACCAATTTTGCCCTTAACTTAAGGGTAAATAAGAAATGTTGGTGATGGTGGAGGGGTATATTTGAAAAAACCAAAAATCAAAATACTTTTTGTGCCCCTGACTTTAAGGGCAAATAAGAAAAGTCAGTGATGGTGGAAGGGTATATTTGAAAGGCCAAAATAGTGATTTTATACAGATAACAGAGTTAATTAACAGATTTTAACTCTAAGGGTATATTTGAAATAGGTTGGAACGTAAAAAGGGTATTTTCAATATTAGCATTCTAAAAGGGATAAATCAGAAAGTCGAAAACTTTTTAGGGGTATATAAGCAATTGCCCCTATTCTATAATATATAAAAATGGCCTTTGTAACGACCTAACCCGCTAACACTGACAAGTTGTTGGGTCCAAACTACCGGCACAAAATATTTAATCCCTGCTATTATTACTAGGGGTGGAAACGAGCCGAGCTCGAGCGAGCTTATGTCAGCTCAAATTCGGCTTGAAATTAATTTCGAGCCTAAATCTAGGCTCAAGCTCGGCTTGAAATTAATTCGAGCCAAGCTCGAGCGAGCCTAATTTCGAGTCAAGTCCGATGCTCGAGCTGCATAACGAAGCCGATTGAAAATTCTCGAACATATAGTAATTAAATAGTTTATTTTTACATATCTTTACCTATAATTTGATGCAATATATCTCAATAGTTCAAAATACAAAAATAATTGCAAAAATGTGAGCCGATGGGATGCCTGAACTGGGTCGGTACGGGTCTGAGGAGAACGAGAGTGAGAGAGTGAGAGAGAGAGAGAGAGAGAGAGGAAAAAAAATTAGGAAATTTGAAATTTTAATGTTATGCATTTTAGTATTATGTGCAACAGTAAAATCTGAAAGAGAGAGTGTGTCTTATGTTTCAAATTTAGAGTTGGGCTCAATTGCCACCGTTGTAGCTTGTTGGTTTATTTATGGGCCAAATAATGTAAGCGCAAAAAAATATTATAATGCCATTATATATAATAAAATACATTAATTAATAATATTATATTATATATATATTATATACTATATATAAACTATATATCATATAGAATAGGATGGAATACTATAATACAGTAAACGACTCTTTTTGCTATCAGTTATTTAACCCTTAGAGTAAATTGTAGGATTCAGTATGATATAGTCGTTAGAGTTGGGGGTCCCCCTAGGGTTGAGTGGTCCCACTAATTATACGTATTAATCCAATGCGTTAGATAATAATGAAAAGAGTTGATCCAAAAGCTAAAAACTCGTACCAACAACTGGTAATTATTTAGCTACAAATATAAGTCCACCGTCCAACTCTATCTATTAAATCCATAAATATGTGCATTTATAAAAATAGTGATTATTATATATATATATGATAAATATATATATAAATAATTAAATATATAAGGAATGATAGTATAAGAAAGAGTAGCTGAGCCTATATATATACTACTAGCCAAGTAGATATGAAATAATACCTTATATCGAGATATAATGATCTCATTTTCCTTTAATTAAGGAAATAGCTTACTCAATTTTAAAATAGCTAAAATACTAGAGAAAGGTACAGACCGCCTATTAAATAAATAACGAGAAACAATTAAATATAAATAACCTCAAAATTAGTAAAAAGAGAAGCTACGGCGGGTATGCGGGAGTAAGTTGAGAATAGTGTCGTGTCCAATCATAGGCATTCAAATCAACGATGCCGAGGCGACCGGAATATGAAGATATGAACTCCACCAGAGGAAGGCCTTCTGTATTCATATTCACCTCGCGGTGAGGTTCGGGAGGGCTGATTCTTAGAAACGAGAGAGACGAGAGAAGAGAGAAGACAGGGCTTTTGGATGTTCGCTGTATATAAAGTTCTTAGAAATAAAATTTTACGTCTATAAAATATTCGAGAATAGGACTAATGTCTTGATGTTTACTTAGTAGAGAGAGTAAATGTAATATCGAGAGAGGAATCGGAGTATCAGTTGACTATTTTAACTTTGAACACTTATCTAATTTCTTATTAAAATATTTCGTGAGCAATAGACTTTTCAGAACCTTCTAAAAAAGAAGATTTTATCGTGATGCTCTCTCTCTCTCCTCTCTCATGTTCATTCTAACACTATACTTCATCACAAATGCATAATTTTTTCTGAGTAACAAGAAATTGAGGAGACTTTTTGAAAAGAGAGAAGAGTTGAGTTAGGTGGAGGATTAGTAGATTTAGTATGTCTGGTCTACACAAGCCAAGACCGTAAATCTCCAATATATCGCGTCAATATGTTGATAAAAGAAACTCACATTCTCACGACACATCCCAGTTGACACTAAGAAATAATTAGAAAAGTTTTGATCCACCAAAGGTATCAACCACTATTGTCGAAAAAATTATATAAACATTTATTAAAATAAACTACTTTCCCACATATGACCCCCTCTAGATCAGTCTCTAATTAAGACCGGCCGTAGCATTCGTGAATGCTAGCTATGCCTCCCGTAATAGATAGCAAATAAACACACCAACTATAAAATAAACCTGTATGCTAAATTCCACATCCCACAGATAATCTGAGCTTATTATAAATAAAGATATATATATACCTGAGCTACTTATAGATTAGTATAATTTAAAATAATTAAAAATTGTTTATAGAATAAAATATGGTACTCTGCAACTCGTACAAATGATCATATCACTTGCTTAGAGTTTTACTGATTCCAGCACGCTAGCAGTCAGTATATCCCGAAATACATTATAATGACCTTTTGCAAAATGCTTGGTACATTTTATACACAATTATATACTGTAGCGTGGTTTATTCTAAAATATAATACTATATAAGATGACTTATTTAACATAAATATATATAAAACTATATATATATAATATATATTATATGTCGAGCTTTTTTCGAGCTTTTCGAGCCTAATTCGAACGAGCCGAATAATACTCAACGCTCGGGCTTGAAATGAATTTCGAGCCTTTAATTTTGTTCAAGCTCGGCTCACTTAATTCGAGATCGAGCTTGAGCGCGCCGAATATCAAGCCGAACACAGAGTCGAGAACTTGAATGGCTGGAGCCGGGGGTCCCTGTTTCCTCCTAATCAGAAAGCAATTGAAATCCGAGCGGTATAACATTAATCCCGGTACCGTCGAGACCACTCTCAATTGTATTGCATCACATTGTTCGCCGCATACGCCAGCAACTAACACTTAATTACTAATTGTACGCACATCATGAGAATTTTGTCTTATACAATTATGCGCGCGAAGCAACGAGAGCGGAAGTTAAGCCACTATTTCGGAACAGGGTATCCTACAGCCGATTTTCAGTTCGTGCTACAGCAACGGTTTATCTCATATTTCATAGCCTGACCAAGTCACCCGTAAGGTTGTTAAGTCGAAACAGATAACTAAAGTCTGAGCATTACGCGAAGAAATTCACTAATTATATTGGTGTATAACGTCTACGAATGGATATGCGTACTACGCGAATTACACTTCCAATACCTTATATAAAACAATTAACCTCGTACTTTTAGAGAGACTGGCTCCTTAACTAAAAACTAACATACGGTAATAGTAGTTTCCACATAGTCAATCATCAAGAGGATATGCAGAGGAGGTAGTTTACGATAGCCATAAGTGTCGTCCAATCGGTTATAATATCGCTTTAGCTACCAGACAATCCCAAAAGTTCCAGGAAGTAAGTAAAGAGCACATAACGAACACCGAGATTAAGTCGCTAGTAACGTGCTTGGATGGTATCATGAGCGAATCATGCCATCAGCACCATGCATTGGATTGCGCGCACACTGATAAACAGCTGAAGATAGTCGCAACCGCAGTCGAGAGTGTTGAAAGTGACTTGATTCCTTCTCCGGCCCGCCCCGCCTGCAGCGCGGGCCCGGCCGTCGTTCGCTTCCCCTATATATTGCTCCGGAAACGGTATTGTACTGATACCGGATTATATAACCAAAATCATACACAATGAACAAATAATAGTGAGAGAGATATTGTAGAAGGAAGGAGATAACCAAAATGATAAGTAATTACATACATTTCTGAGCAACATCTATGCAACCGATGTCTATTTATAGCTTATTTCTCTAATTAATCCGATGCCTAACTAATAGTATAGCATCAATCAATAAAGATGATAAATCTAAATTTTACTTGGATTAATTTCACATATCATAATCATTATCAAATAAAAATATTTAAACTTATCTTTAATTATATTTTAATTAAAGTTTGGATTATTATTTTCCACATCCTCCACTTTAATCCAAACTATTATGCTCAAGTCGCAACGTCCATGAAACACACCCCGCACTTTTGATTTTGGCAATCTCCGTCGGTATGTTGTTGTTGTCGTGTTTCGACTATGGCCAGCAGTACGCCTTGTCCATGATGTTGGCCTATGCCGGAATTTTTGTCACCTGTAATTGCTGATTAATCCATCGATCAATCTTAAAGATCTGCTGGGTTCTTTGGCGAATATCTAAATTGATTTTTTTGGTTCGCCTGGTTTAATGTGTATCTTTTGACCATGTCAATGTTATTTTTAAATTGCTGTATTTTCGTTTCCTTTTTCTTTTCTTCAAGTCACATCTCTGATATAGTAAAATTTTTTACCTAACATTAAAAACAATCCTCAACTTCCTCAATTTATGACTTCATGCATAATTGTTTTATCACAGAAAATTCATTTAATCATATCGTCGATCTTCGTGAACTTTTCTCGTCGATCTGAGTTGCCACCATTTTGATTCATCAACATACTCTCACAATGCTGATCTTCTTTCATGATTTTCGATCCCACGGCAATCTTTCTTCCACAATTGGGGCGCTTCTGTATATTTTCGTCGCTGTTGTCTGAATCTTTTACTATCTGATTTCTCTAGGTTCATCTCTCCTGCAAATATTCTCTCCATTACCTCATAGCATACCTCCATTCCCAGCGCTTGCCTCGTTCGTGCCTCGTCTTTATCGTTGAAATTTCTGGCCAACCAAGACGAGATCCCCTTGAAATAGTATAAGACCTCTCTATCTTCTTTTCTAATTCTTACTTTACCAAAATATTTTATCATAATTTCTATTCCCACACAATCCCACAATCTAGCATTCTAAAAAACATCGAATAATGATTTTTCATCCGTTAAAGTTTATTCACCGAACTTTGGCAAGCCCAGGCTTAATAAACAATAACTCTAGATCCATTACAAACCTGAAAATCGAAAAATAAGTTTCAGACTTTGTACCTTCTGGTTTGGGATGACGTCGCTTAGTTCATGCGAGATCCAGCCAAAATTTTTATACTTCGGCTTGCTTGCCCTAAACCCTTCTGGCTATCTGCGTCAAGTCTTCGTATTGATCTCTTCACGACTCTTCCTCGCTCTCTTTTCGTCAAGCGTCACAATCACCTGCTGTCTTGTGTTGTGCGCGAGGCTGAACATTCTTCAAAATAATTCGTTGTCGCATTTGGTTTCACCTGAACGTCACATCGTTGATCAGTACGAGTCGAATGACTTTCACATAGCTATCCATCGGTACATGATGTAGGATCTGACGATTTTTGCTCGTGTAGCTAATCCTCAGTTTGACGATGTTTTTTGTGTTAATTAATTACAGAAGCACGCTGATCAGTTTCGGCGGAAATCGAGTTCAAACGGAAATTCTACGCGATTTCCAAGTTTCACTTAAATGTGAATAGTAACTCGATTTTCCGGAGAAAGCCGCGGTGCAGAAGTGGCTTCTGGCTCGTACGGACTCCGTTCATTAGCATCCAATAGCCTCGTTTCGACCGGCTGTCAGCTGTTCTTTGGGCTAATGACGCTGCACAGGATTTTGAGGTTCGACGCGCACGGATTTCTCCGAGAAAATCCAAAAATACATGTTTTATATGTATTTATTGTGTCGTTTTCTTCGTATTCGAGAAGGTTGGATTTTGCAGTGAATCCGTGGTCGATCGAAGACGAAAACGAAAATCGCAGTTTGTTGTCTCCGTCGTGCTGATCGACTGGTGCCAATCCTTTCACAAATCTGACGGACGTATCTGCGAGATTCGCGGCGTTGATCGTAGGAGTAGTCGATAGTTTGGCAAAACGGTATTTTCAGCGAAAGTTGGCGTATTTTATGTTACCGTTTTTGCGTAAGATCCACGATGGAGGGTCCATTCCACTGCGTTTTAGTTTCTTGTAAGGGCTCGGATTTGAAATTCGATGTTTGGTGGACCTTTTTGCAAGTTGCGCCTTGTATATATCGTTCTCTTAGGTTTGTCCCACTAACCCTAACCCTAGCTTACCCTAGTCGGCCCCAGCCACGCTTCTATCTCCTTCCCTGACCTGCTACGCGTGCCCAGCGCCAGGCCGACCGAGCCCCGGCCGGCCCAACCACCGCGGCAGCACCACCTTGCCTCTCTCCCTCTCTTTCCTCTCTCCCTCTCTCTCTCGGTGTGTGAGGAGACCCGAGATGCCCTACCTACAGACCCTCCCCGTGGTCACCCCGTCCTTCCGCGACCGTTCCCCGCGCGACCGCCGCTCGCCTGCCGCCGCTGCCACCCCGGGCCGCACTGCCAGCCCAGGCCGAGCAAGCCTGCGGCCTTTTTCTCTGTCGCCGCGCCACCGTGTACCACCACGCCGCTTCCCGGAGCCCGGCAAAAACCCCGCCGGTCGCCCGCTCCCCGGTGCGGCCGCCGTCGCCGCTCGGCCAGCCGCAGCCGCCCCAGCCACCGCTCTGGCCGAGGCGAGCGTGCGACACCCCCTGCGCCGCCGCCCCTGGGTCCTCACCCGAATCCTCTGCCCACCACCTCCTGCAGCCCGCCTCGGCCGTCCCGGAGCTCCCCGCGCCGCCGTGGTGGCCGCACAGACCTGGAACCCGACACCCGATCTCGTGCGGGCTCGGTTTGCTCGCCGTCCCCCCGCCGCCGCGCCAGCTTCTAGCGCCACCTGAGGTGAGCACGGTGTTCGCTCACCCGCCCGCTCACCCGACTCATGGCCCCGTGCGCGCCGCCGTGCGCCGGAGGCCGGCCCGGCAGCAAACAGGTTGCTCCGGCCAAGCCGAAATGGACTTATTGAGTGGGTCTTGTATCGGCTTTCTCGAGCTTCCCTGATCTCTACGGAAGGGAGCACGGATGATCCCGGCAGTTTGTCGATCTCGTGCTCACCTTTGTTTCTGTTCGGGAAGGCCCCGTTTCCGACTGTTATTGGGCGATGTCGCTACCCGTTTCAAGCCTTTGTCTTGCTGTTTGGGTTGCGCACGCTATCCGCGATACCGAGGCTGCCTGATGTCCTCCGGAGCTCAGCCGGCTGATCGTTGGTCAGTGGTGACACAGCGCTCACCTCACTTTGGATCAGAAGTTCCGTTATTTTCTTTCAGCCGCGATCTTCGCCTGACTGCGCCCGTATTTCGCTGAAACCTTCGGGTTGCTCCGCGCTCCCACAGCGAGCCTCTGGTGCTCCGATACGAGCAACGGACTCCGGTACGTCGAGACCGTGTCATACAGTGTCTCTGCGGACTTCGGAAAAGTCCTCAGTTTTGGCGTGAACGAGCCGCTTGATCGCTTCAAATTACATAAAACCTGATGATATTTTATGTAATTAAAGAGTCTTTTATGCAATTGTGCTTCGCGTGCTACTGTGGCAGCTGTGTTGGGGAGTTTGTATTCGACCGCTGGACTGATGTCGCTGTCCGTGTAGCTTTTGCCGGAGCAACTCGGTAGTCGATTCGGTGCTTTTTCGGGCGAAATTTGCCGAAAGAACGCGGTATCGGTCGGATCCTTTCCGAACGTGTTTGGTTGCTTCGTGTTTGTCGCTGGAGGCCTTGTTGGCTGGTCCACATCGCTCATTTGTGGGTTCGATGATGAAGTTGAGCGACGAGGTTCCGGTGTCGAAATAGACCTTCCGGGAACCCGGATTCGTACGACTGATTCGACGATGATCGTATTATTTTGTGACTTATGTTCGCTGCAGGCATCTAAATTGAGTGCTTGGGCAGCGGTGACTCGTGGCATGAGTCGGTGATTCGGGTGACACTTAGTGGTTCCCGACGGCGTCCCGGTGTGGTTTTCGGACTTTCCGTGAAGTTACGTAATCAGCTATTAGGAGACTGATCTTCTGAAATTGTTTGGTTGTGATACGTATATTATGTTGTGGGTAATACTAACCCGGTGGACCCTCTATAGTCCTGTCGACAATTCTTTTGCAGTCAGGAAGACAGACGCGACACATCGCGTACAGTGGGCGTAACTTGGACCCGAACGTCGTCACAGGGTCAAGCGCTGGTGAATGTTTCTCACCCTTCACCCTTACTGTGTTACTGAATCTGCATAGTATATTGGAGCCTGTCATCACCTTGTTTATGTCGTATATACTCTACTCGTTGGTTTCAATGGGCTTAGTAATTCTAGTTAGGAGTAGAGTAGTTCTATCTATCATGCGCATTTCTTTGATCTATTGTCTGTGTTGCATGAGCATCTGTAGATCATAGTTGGTTGGTTTGTTGCATCCTAGCTGTTGACGCTAGTTTGCTGTTGTTGCATCCACATCGTTGATCTAGTGTTGGTTTGCATTCCGTATCTGTGACATGGTTGGTCGTCTCGTACTTCGTTATTCAGGACCTTGTGGTCAGGTTGGCTCTGTGGACCTTGGTCCAGGCAACACATAGACTCTCTCGTCAGTGTTACGACTAGTTGCATCCGAGGTTCGGCGTTGTCACGCCCTGTTTTCTGGCTTCGGCCTAGCACCGGTTTCAGCCGGTTTTTGTATTGAACATCACCAGCATGACTTAGTCCCCAGCACTCTGGGTGGTATTCACGACACCGATCGGTTGGCCACCGATCCGGAGTGTCACTTATCGGATGGTCTCCTATGGGAGGGTGAACATTCGGTGCAGTTAGGTGACCGCACGGCTTGAGGTCTGACGGACCAATATAGCAGGTACCCAGATTGGTAACTTTGGACTTGCTTCCGTTACGCATATAACTAAGTAGCGTTGTTGTTTGTATACCTTCAGTTCTTTCTTACATCGTCTTGCTACTATAGTCTTGTAATGTATACATTCATTCCATTCAGTAAGGCGTAGGTTTACTTCTTTCATATATATGTCTCTTTCTTTTATACTTATTGCTACTTGTATTTCTAACTGACCCCTTACTGTTGTTATAGCTCTTGCCCTGATCTCGTAGTACTCCTCGCCTCATCGCTGCGGTATCCCACTGGGAGGAGAACATGTTTACATGTTCTCCACCTCCCCCACCCACTTTTTCCCAGGTATTGGCAGGCGATGAGTTGTGGACAAGAGCGAAGTTTACGATCGTCGGCGGTCGATAGGCTTCCGACCAGTTATTCCGTTAGTTTCTATCCTTACTATTCTGTTTTATAGTTTAAGTTATTTATATGGTTTCAGTTAGATGATCATACTTGATATTTTGAATGTTGTGACTGGTTTGAATGTGGAAATTGGTGGATTTGTGATTTGGTTACGGATCTTCCAGTTTGGATGTTTTGTATAGCCTTTGTGGTTCTCGAATTTGTATTATGGAATTTACGCATCGTGGTTTTTCTAACCCCTCGAGGTACGTCCGGGTTTCAAATAGAGTTTTCGTGTGGGAAACAGATTTTCAAAAGGTTTTCAAATGATTTTCATACGATGAATGAATTAGAGTCAAAATAAAGCTTCTGTGTGGGAGCATTCTTAAATAGGATTGTTTGTATGTGCATTGCATCATCCAGCGCCTAAGGAGTGCTTAAGCCATCATCATTCTCAAGATTATTAGCTGTATGGAAATGCATAATCATGGCCTTGGTTGTTGATTGGTAAATGTACGGTTGTGGTTGTGATTCTGTTGTATCCGTTGTACGTCCGTGCAAATACAAAGGAGACTCCTGGCCCGAGTGGACAGAGGAACTTATTATTTGTGCGTCTGTACGTCACGTGGGCCAGTTGAAAAATAAAAAAAAAAAAAAATGTAACTTTTTCCGCAACTCTGTTTTTAAAAGGCTTTTAAAATCGGCCCCGGGGCGTGACATTGAATCTATGTTCTTTTCGAATATATTGTTATCTGGTTTATAAGTTAGATGATACTTTCTGGCTAATTATTGGAAGTGTGATTTGCTCTAATACCACTTGTTGAAAGGATGATTTTCTCTGATACCAATTGTCAGAATCGGTATTTATACTGATACCGATTATACAACCCAAGATCTAAAATAGAACAAAATAATATGGAGAAGAGATATTGGATGAGGAAGAAGATAACTAAAATAATAAGTAATTAATTACATAATGAGAACACCTATGCAGCCATGTCTATTATCGCTTATTCCTCTAATTAATGCATGTCTAACTATATATAGCCATCAAATCATAACAGATTATAACTCCAATTTTACTTTGAATAATTATATATCATAATCATAATCAAATAAAAGGTTTAAACTTATTTCTAATTATATTTTAATTAAGTTTAGATTATTATTTCCTAGAGAGAGAGGGAGAGACACAAATCGTAAAGAGAAATTTTGTTATTTAGCCATCTCTGCGAACCACATAATACCCTATGAACATTTTTTAAATTTTGAAGGAATAAAATATAGATTTTAAAAGTTCAAAAAAAAAAAGTAAAAAATCGATATTTATGAGAAGAGGCTTATTTGCATTTTAGACTAATTAAAAAAAAAAAAGACTTCTGCGACTGTCCACTTTATTTTTTAATTAGTATTTTCTTAATTTTTGACTATTTTGATTTGAATTATTTAAATTAACGAAAATTAAAATTATATTGAATGTAATTGTTTTTTTTCACAATTAATAACCCAATAGTTCTTATTAAAGAAATTAGTAACTATGATCGTTGAAAAGTGATTCAAATGATTAAATTTAATAAAATTTACTATTTATACTCAACAACATTATAATATTCTAGATTCAACTCAAAACGAACAAAAGTTAAACTTGTGTTAATAAAAACAGAATAATAAGAGTTAAGAGATCTTTTTCTATAATACATATTTTAATTCACAAAAATAATTCTTCAATGTAATTATATACACATTTAGGCATGAAATAGTGATACATGCGAGCCAATTAAAATTAAGCTATACATAAAAACGTGCGTCCAATTAATTAGGCCCTTGGAATGTTGATTGGGCCAATATGACACGTCATACTAAACAACACGTGTACCAATCAATTTTATCCTCAGCAAATAAAATTAAAAAAGAAGAAAATATAAATAACCGACCTTTAATATATTAAAAGTGTGGACCGGGTCGGTCTGAATGGTTGATATACTATACTCGTACCTAAAAAAAATGATTACAAAAAAATTATAGCCTACCCATTTAATGTCGGATCGGGTCCGGGTCTGGGTACCTAAGTTATTAATATATCCATTGAGTCTATTTGAGCAGGTCTGGATAATGACTATTCGTATATTATCCATTTAAAATCGAGGACGAGTCGGGTCTAAATCGGGTACGGATATCCTTATACATATATTTGTTTATACACTTTACTAAATTGTCTGGACAGAACTTATTTCGGCCATTATATTAACCGATTAAAAGGCTAAAATTTAAAAATAATGTTATATGTAAACACACAAAAATAAAAAAAATATTATGATACCATATCTATCTATAAACTAATATGAATCCCCAATAATCTCGCCACGTGGCAAAAATTCCTTCACCCTTACTTGGTCCTTTTTTAAACCGAACCGTTTTTTTTTTCCATCCGAACCGTTTTTTTTTTTCCACGAGGCAGTAATTGGGTTTTGAACCGTTTCCTCTTCCATCCCCTCCACGTCGTTCCTTTTCCCCCTTGCGTTACAGAGTTTCTTCTCTCCTCCTTTTTGCGCCGTTCCCTCTCCTCCGCACTCCTCCCCCCTCCCCTCTCTTCCCTCCACTCCCTTTCCTCACCTTGCCGCACTCAACAACGGCTCCATCCTCCACGGGAACTCCGACCTCCTTCGACGAAATCCTCCAAGGCAAGAACACCATCAGCGCCTCCTGCAGGGACTCACGACGCGGTGGTTCGCCGGAGGCGCCGTGGCTGCAGCGGCGGCGAAGCAGGGGCGGTGGGCGCTCGAGGTTTACCAGGTGCGGTGGCGGAGGAGGAGACCGGGGCGGCAGAGGAGGAGGAGGAGGAGGTGAGGAAGAAGAATGTGCTGCTCCGGATCTATGGTGACGGGACAGATCTCTTCTTCGATCTCGCCGACGAGGTGTGCACCTTTGAGTGCATCTCCCGCCACGGCCAGGGCCCGCGCGTCCTCTTTCGATTCCCGAACGGGTGCATTGAGGAGTTCATCCACGCTAGGGTTTGTATTCGCCTCTTGGATTCATCATATTATTTCACTCGATCTTTTGTTCTTCCAATTTTTGCCCTATTTTTTAAGAAAATTTGCTAATAATAGGGTTATTTTGGTAGTCCTATTGAATTATTGGAGATGATAGCAAACAATAGGGTAATTTACTTTCGTCGAGTAATTTGTTGAATTGAAATTTGGTTTTGTTGCTCTCTTATCCCCAGGGCTTGAGCTGCAAAATCCTAGACGTTACGTAGTATTAAGTAGGAATTATAATTGGTTCGATAGCTATAAATGTAAAGAATCTATCTTTACAAGATAGGAATCAGCTTAGAGGAAGTTAGTGGATTGAGGGAAATTAATGATGCAAAATGGAGAAGTTACTTTGGAATAAAGTTGCTCTACGAATTCTCTAAATTCCTTGGTCAAAAGGGTGCTTATGCTATTGCAAATACGAGAATATATGATTCCTGTTTTGAACTATGTTTATCGTGACTTTTCTAGGGTGTTTCTTTCCCCTTCAGATCTTTTTAGATGAATCTATTTCTTATCTTTTTAGATCTTTGTTTATTTAGATCTATGTTATGATGTTTCAGTCAATTTACATTTTCTATTTAAAATTTAAATTATTTCAAACCTAAATTTCTTATCTATTCTAATTTTGTTCTTTTTTTTATTTTGTTGGATTTCAATGCATTAAGAGCTATAATACATTGAGAGAAAGATTTATGACGATATAAGGCAATTGATGAAAGCCCTATAAACATTCGAAGAAGTGGCATTAAAGTTATAGGATTTACCAGTGAAAGAGAGTTAATGTATAGGAATTAGGAAGTTAATTCTAAGTCTCTTTGTATTTGTAGATTATATTATTCTCTCATTGCTATGATAAATGTATCTTTAAACCCATTTAACGAAATATAGAGTAGGGCTTTCCACTATCATTTTATGTATTGTAAGTACTTTTCGATTTTTTCGTGTATTCTAACAAATGAAAGCTAATAATGATATCATTTTGATTAATTGTTATATATATTGATTTACTTTTATAGAATTGCCCGCTGCAACGCGCGGGTATCTACACTAGTTATAAATAAAGAGAATATAATTGTAGTAATTACTAATATTATATATTAATATTCAAAAGAAGAAAAAAAATAAAAAAGAATAAAAAAATTTACTAAATAAAATATTTATTTTAAAAAAATAAAAAGGAATAACAAAATTTACTAAATATAATATTCAATAAAAAAAATTGGTTGTCAACTGTGATTGGAAAAGGGATTTGAAAAAAAACTCACTCATGCCAAGCCTACAGAGAGGACTAATATTGCTAGTGGTGACGACGATAGAAATATTATTTTATAAAAAACTTTTAGGCGGAAATGAAACAAGAAAAATAAAAAGTAAAAAACAAAGAATAAAAAAATTAGAAAAAAGAAATGAGTAAAAGAGCGGCTAAAGTTTTAGTGTTTCATTAGAATGAAAATACTTATCGATAAGTCATATTAAATTGATCCCTCAACTTCAAAAGTTCAAATCTTTTTTATTAACTGTCGAATATTTTATCGGATCTGGATCCAGATACGGATCCGAATTTGAAAACTATTCCGGACCCTATATATTTAAAAGTTGGGTTCAGTTCGGGTTCAAATCGGGCATGAGTATAAAATATCCAGATCCATACTCGATATTTTAATGGGTAATATCTTTTACCTGTATACTATCCATTTTTTATCGGTCCGGTTTGGATCCGGATAGGGTCCAGGTAGGGTCCAGACCGAGTATGATATATCGAATATTTTGAACAGCTTTACTATGTATTCTACTATAAATCGGTAGGCTCAACAATCTCTATCTATAACCGCAGGTATCTACGGATTATTCGCACATTTGCGGCTATGAGTACTAATTTTTTTATCCAAAACTTATGGATGAAATGGGTAGGTACTTGTTAAATTATGGATATTTTGGACGACCAATGGGTATCTGTGGGCTATCCATATATATATTTTTTTAAGATAAAATAAGTGAATACTCGGTTTATTTTACATACTTTTAGGATTTTAATCTTAATTTTTCTTTATATTATTTTAAAACTCTATATTATCTATATTGTATATTATGATATTTTAATATATTATTATGATTTTTTTAAACAGTAGTGTAAGGACTGAGATTTTTGCAGTGTAGCTAAACTCTCAGTTGACGATGTTTTTGTGTGTAATTTAATTACAAAAGCACTCGTCAAGTTTCGGGCGAAATCGAGTTAAAACGGAAATTCTACGCGATTTCCAAGTTTCACTTAAAGTGAATAGTAACTCGATTTTCCGGAGAAGCCGCGGTGAGAAGTTGGCTTCTGGCTCGTACCGGACTCCGTTCATAGCAGTCCAATAGCTCGTTTCGACCGGGTCAGCTGTTCTGGAGCTAATGACGCTGACGGATTTTGAGTTCGACGCACNGAACAGAGGAACTTTGTATTTGTGGCGGGTCTGTACGTCACGTGGGCCAGGTTGAAAAAAAAAAAAAAAAAAATGGCACGTTTTTCGCAACTCTGTTTTCAAAATGGCTTTTAAAATCGGCCCCGGGGCGTGACAAGTAGGCAGTATTATGCTCTTTTAAAATTTGTATATTTATATTTTATATTTGAAAAGTATAAGGACAAATATATATAGAGTAAGACTACTATGCTATCGGAAGCACGTAGCCTTTCGTGCTTCCAGCTCGTTTTCGATGTTGCGACTTTTGAATCGTCGATCGGCTCCATTAAACTTGATCTAGAGTATTTGAAGTACCTAGAAAATAAATTATGTAATTTTTTGATATTATGTGCTTAGTGAACGAAGGGGCTCAAAATCAACGGCTGAAAATAAAAATCTTACAAAACGTGATAATATGACGTTAAAATTTTAGATCAAAAATATTGAACTTGTTTTATATAGCATAAAGAATTTTCTATCAAAGTTTCACGTGATTTGGATACTTCTACACTGTTAAACTTGCAAACGGCTCACTGCGACCATTAAAATTATTAATTTTGAGCCCCTTCGATCACTAGGCAAATGATATCAAAAAATCATAAAATTTATTTTCTAGATGCTTCAAATACTCTAGATCAAGTTTAACGGAGCCGATCGACGATTCGAAAGTCGCAACATTGAAAACGAGCTGGAAGCACGGAAGGCTCCGTGCTTCCGATAGCATAGTAGCCTCACACAATATATATATATATATCATAGGCGATTTTGTAATTAATTGGCCCTTTTAACAACTAATTTTTTATTTGAGTATTCTAACTATTTAAGTTACAATTTTATTTAAATTTAATGGCTCAATCAGATACAACCAATAAATTAATCTAACTTTATTTGTCACAAAGTAATAAAACTATCAAAACATTTGATAAAATCCATATTTTTTTTAGCATTTCTTAATTCAAAAAAGGAAGGTTTAGGGAANATATATATATATATATATATATATATATATATATATATTGTGCGGTATGGCTAAAAATACTATTAGTTACCTAAAAATTTACAGGTAAATTTTATCTATACCTAAATGATCTGCAGATGTGATGATCCGCCTGCGAATCACTCAATCCGTCTGTTTGTCGGGTGTACAAATCGGTCAAGAGAAATATATTTTAGGTGGAGAGTGGAGACAATTTAGGTCCGTAATTATAACTTTTTAGGGTGTCTCAAACCTACAGGGTAGGGATTAGAGAGTAAGCTTTAATTAAGTAAAGAAAATATGTAGAACTTATCTAAAATATCATCTATTTTAAAACATCTATTTAATATTGTAAAATTAATAATTTTACTATCTAATCTTTTAATTTATATAATTTGAATTATTTGATGACCTTTTCGGTAGAAAATTTAGATGCATATTTATCTTATTGAAGTTATTAAAAGTAGTTTATGTGATTTATGTGACTATAATTCAAAAAAAAAAAGTTCAAATTTTATAACAAAAAGAGCACCAAATAGCTGAAATCAATTAATTGAAAAGTTGGATAGTAAAATTAAGGTAAAAATATATAAAATTTACCTAAATAGTAGATCATTTTGATTCGACTAATCAACCTAATAAGATTTGATGACTTTTCGGGCATAAAATTTAAGCTAATTGCTTATTTTAATAAATTTATAATTACATAAATTGTATAAAATATAGTAATTAAATCTGTAAAAATAAAATGCCGTATTTAAAATTTAAAATTGAAGAGTCATTAATTGGCTCAAATTAAATAAATTAAAAAGTTTGGTAGTAAAAGATACACCTAAAATATCTAAACTAAATTAGAAAGTTTCTCCTTACAACTTTTCCTGATTATCTTTCTACGTAAAATTTTGCATCAATTTAAATGAAAATACTTTACTAGTATTTCAAATAAGCCCAACAATTTAAGATGATCACGGATATGAACTATTTTATTATTAGATTGGGATTATTTTACTTATTAGATTAGAAAAGATATTTTATTTGATATACCACTAAATTATAAATATATTTTGACTTATTTTATTTTTATTTATATTTTATTTTTATTATATACGCCCAAAAATAAAGTCTCTTCTCTTTATTGTGAAGGGTCAATTTCATTAATAAACAAGTGTTGTTTTTATAATTTCTAGTTTAAACTAAGTTAAAAGAATATATCACTCTTTTTTGGCGATAGAGACGTTAAATTTATTTATTGGTACAAAAACTATATTTATAAGCGAAAGATCGATCCTAACAATTTTCAAGTTACTAATATATGTAATCTTAAATGAAAAAAAGATTTTGCTAAACTAAGCAATCAAAATTACTATTTATAGGGCATTTATTCGATTTATATAATTACATTTCATTGAATATAACAATAATAATAATGGTTATTTGACATTTATGAAGCAATACACCCAAACTCACCTATAATCAAAAAGTTTTGGACCCATTTGATACAAATGGAATTCCAGAGAGAATAACAAGAATATTCCATACACATGAAAAAAAATTAAATAATTAATTAATTAAAAATAAATCAGATTTAAAAATAAGACCCATCAAATTAATAATTGTTTAAATTTAAATAACAGTTTCAAAATTGGATTTATATTTTAAGTTTGATTTGTAAATTTAAATCTAAATTCAAACTATAATTTACGTTTTAGAATCAATCCAATTTCAAAATTTTAGGTATATATTAAAAAAAAAAAGTGTATATTATTGAACACATAAAAAATATCTACGGTATAATTACTATATTGGAAACAGAAACATACATAGATACGAATTAGAAAATAAATTAATTGAAAATAGATGCATGCCATCAATAACTATTTAAATTCAAAATACATATTCAAAAATATGACATGCATCGCACGTACACTATAACTGTTTATAAAAATTTGGTTAGGCTCGCATAGTTCTCCGTAGAGGTGTAAAACAAGCCGGGCCGCCTGTGGGCCGCCCGGCACAGCTACTATACCATGCTAGGCCTCTTTCCCTGTCACGCCCCGAATTTTTCGTTTTTCCGGGCACGCCGACAAATCCGCCGTATACAAAGAAATTTTTTCTGTATACGAAGCGATAGCTGTACCTGCACCTGTAATCATACAAAACTTCAACTAGTAGTATAGAATTGCTAACAGAACTGTAAACATATATAAATAAACATCAGATTCACTGTACATACATAGTCTCCATAATACAGACATCACTCGCTTCAGCGATAATCTAATATCAGTATGTATAAGAACCGAAAAAAACAAAACTACCTGAAGAGAGGTACTCCTCTGGAACTGCAACTTGGGAAAGGTTTTACCTCGCAACTCCCTTTCCACGATCCGGCTCATCGCCAGCAGCAGCCGCAGAAGAAGGCTCTACAAAAAGAGGTTAACAACTGGGTGTGAGAACTACTGCAAAAAGAAATAATCCTCAGTGGGTACTGCTACCGACCTCAACGGCTCACCTACTAAGTTTACAGAAAGAATGCTCAAGGATAGTAAAGGAAGCTGAAAAAACTCTACAGTTATATGCCACTATACTATCGCTAGCCAACACTAACTATCTGTAGATATAAAAAAAATGCAATCTCTGATCCAATCTCACTAAGGACTGTGAACGCACCCGTCCCGCCTGTCGAAGCTACACCAACAACCACCACGCTGGGTCGTCAGTGGAGAGCGAATCCAACCAGGACACAACGACAACAATGCAAATGCACAAAGCCCGACTCTGGAGTGGCACTCGTGGGCGCTACCCAACCGAGTATGCGAGCATGTTTCTGCCGAGCTCAATCAAGCTCTCACAGGCTATAGTCAAAGCAGAAGGGTCTAACTGGTCCAACAACCATAACTCACATGCCCTCGGCACAATTTGATGCAAAAACAGCAAACTGGGTCCACCGTCAACGACAACGGCACCCGACAGTCTGGAACAGTTTATACACTACTGTAAAAATAAACTCGGCATCCCAGCACGAGCGTAAATTCACTCTACACTATTCTGGATATCCACCACCTACCAACTGCGGCAATACAACAAACTACAGCTCCTAAAACTAAATCTGGTAGTTTTCAGAAAATGACAGTGTAGAACCTATAGTTTTCTCCTAAGTCAATTTAAGTTCAACATGTATAATTTATTTAAACCAATAACTATGCTCCAAATTCATATTTCAAAGAACATGCAAATCCACGAATTCGAGCTATTAAACATGATACACAAAACCCAATAATACATGCTGTCAACTGAGGCTTAGAAGGAAATTCAAAAATTTCGGTAACTTCAACCTACCTCGAAAAGCTAATCCAACGACTGCGAGAAGTCGAAAGGAGAGGAAAACACGCGCTCGCCCGGCCTCTCCCAACGGCACAATCGCGACGTCCACACGCTAAAAATACACGTGCGCTCGCTCGTAAGAACGAAACCAAATGTTCTTCCCTGTTAATTAATTTGTGCTCAAAACTTAGCAATAAAAAAACAACAAAAAGAAAGGATAGGATGGGGGAATAGCACGTGGACTCCACCGCCTAAATAAAGCAAAATTGCAAACAAATCCCTCTATAACCAAGTATTCAACTATAGTCCTCTATAATATAAATCTTGAGTTTCAAAATCCGTTTTTACGTCTATTTTGCGCAAAACGTCTCCAACTCAATCAAGTATAAACTTATACTGTAACCTTGCCAATTTGCTAAGGTTCAGTATATCACATTCCCGGGGCCCGACGACCCGACATGGCACAGCCCGAAAAACGACCTGGACCGTGCTAGGCCGAGGAGAAGCCTGTGGCCCGACATGGCCCAACCCACTTGGGTCGTACAAGCCGAGTCAGCACGGCCCGAAAGCCCAGGTCCAAGGCAAGTTGGCAACTGGGGTCTGATCTCCCGAGAAAAAAGGCTTGGCCCTCCTTCCCAGGAGATCTCTTCCCAAGATCTACCTTGCAAACCTTGGGAGGACTGGTTTTAGTCCAATGGACCAAAACAATTTTGGTCTCTTAGACTAAAAATTCATCTCAATTTTTTTGTCAAAAAATAATACATATATATGTAATAAATTTAAGGCCAATTTGCATAAAAAATTCACTAGTTTTGCGCTTTTGCAAAAGTGAGCCACTTTTTTCGATTTTGCAGATTCGATCCAAATTTTCAGCAAACTGACCAAAATACCCTTATTACTTTTTCTCTCTCCTCTTTCTCTCTTCTCTTTTTTTCTCTAATTCATTTTTTTTTCTCTCGCCGAAGAGGCAGCGGAGGCAGAGGCAAAAGCGGAAACGGCCCGCCTTGCCTCTCACCCTTATGCTCTCGCCCTCGCCCTCGCCCTCGCCCTCGCCCGCGGACCCCCCACCATCCTCTCCTCCGACCCCGCCTCTCTCGCCCTTCCCCTCCCTTCTCGTCCTCTCCCTCTCCCTCCTCCTCTGCCGCCTCCGACGATGACGCATCTTCGCCACGCTGATACCGTAAAGGTCGCTGCGGCGCTGCAGTCTCGGAGCGGGGGATCCTTAGCGGCGTCGTCACCGACGTCGTGTCCGTTGGCAAAGAGGAGTGACAAAAAAAAATTATAGAAGAAGCAAGAAAAAAAAATAAAGATAGAAAATTATAGAAAAAGAAAAATTAAGATGAAATTATACCGTTAAAATAAAATTGCACTGTTTTAAAAGAACGTTCCACTATTATGGATATAAGTTGCACTACTTACGATGTAAACTGCAGCTTTAAGATAAAAATTACACTCTTTGGAAGATATTTACGTTGTTTCTTCTCTTATTGCACTCTTTCAGATTTAAACTGTATCCATTAAGATGAAAGTTACACTCTTTAAACGAAAGTTGCACTCTTTGAGAGATATTTACACTGTTGTTTCTCTTCTTGCACCATTTGAGATGTAAACTACATCCCTTTAAAAGATATTTCTACTGTTTATTCTCTTATTACACTGTTTCTCCTCTTGTTGCACTATTTCTCCTCTTGTTGTACTATTTCTTCCCTTATTACACTGTTTCTCCTCTTAAACTGTACCATTTAAGAGAAAAAACAGTGCAACAAGAATAGAAACAGTGTAAATATCTCTTAAAGGGAGGCAGTTTACATCTCAAATGGTGCAAGAAGAGAAAAAATAATGTAAATATCTCTCAAAGAGTGCAACTTTCGTTTAAAGAGTGTAACTTTCATTTTAATGGATGCAGTTTACAACTGAAAGAGTGCAATAAGAGGAGAAACAGTATAAATATCTCCCAAAGAGTGCAATTTTCGTTTAAAGAGTGTAATTTTTATCTTAAAGCTACAGTCAACTTATATTCATAATAGTGCAACGTTTTTTTAAAACAGTGCAATTTTATTTTAACGGTGCAATTTCATCTTCATCTTTCTTGTTCTATGATTTTTTATCTTTATTTTTTTTTCTTGTTTCTTCTATAATTTTTTTTTATCACTCCTCTAGGGAGAGGGAGAGGACGAGAAGGGCGGGGAAGGGCGAGAGAGGCGTCGTCATCGGAGACGGTGGAGGAGAGTCGGAAAGGAAAAAAATAAAAGAGTCGCGGCTCGGCCTCGGCGGGGTCGAGGCGAGAAAGGTAGGGAGTGCGCGGGCGAGGGAAAGGGCGAGGGCGAGAGCATGAGGCTGAGAGGCGAGGCGGGCCGTTTCCGCCTCCGCCTCTGCCTCCGCTGCTTTCTTCGGCGAGAGAAAAAAAAATAAACGAGAGAAAAGAAGAGGAAAGAGAAAGAGGAGAGAGAAAAAGTAATAAGAATATCTTAATCAGTTTGCTGAAAATTCGGACCGAATCTGCAAAATCAAAAAGGCGGTCCAGTTTTGCAAAAGCTCAAAAATTATGGATTTTTTATGCAAATTGGCCGAAATTTAAATATTTGTTATTTTATAATTATTTTTATAAATTTTAAAGTTTTTAATTAAAATAGTAATTTAAATACACTCTGTTTCGCTCAGGGTTAAAGGGGGATAAAAGGGTTATCCCTTTTGTCTCGGGGATAACCCTTTTCGGGTGGGGTTAACAAACCCCACCCGTCATGAAATTGGGGTGGGATTAACTAATCCCATCATAATTTAATTTTTTAATTTAAATTTAAAATTTTAATTTTAATTTTTTAATTTAAATTCATATTTTAATTTTTTTAATTTTAAAAATTTGTAAGCTTAAAATTGATATTTATAATTTTAAATTTTAAATTATTATTTTTAATTTTTTAAATTTAAAATTTGATATTTGATATTTTTAAATTTAAATTTAATCTTAAATCAAAATTTAGAAATTTTAATTTTTGAATTTGAGATTTAAAATTTTAATTTTTTAAAAATTTATTTTAATTTGATTTTTAATTTTTAAAGTTATATATTTAAATTTAAAATTTAATTATAAAATTTAAAATTTTAATTTTAAATATAATGAGCAATATCATTATTTTCTATTTATAATGACTCATTATTCTTTTTATTCCATCTTATCTATCCAATCGTTATTTTTCTTATTTTCGAGAACAACCTAATTTTCATCCAAACGTAAAATTTGTCTATTCCAGATTTAACCCTGAACTTATACCTATTCCTGAAATAACTAGTTCTTATTTAACCCCAAACCAAACGAAGCCTTAGATTTTATATATTTTAAAAAAAATTAAAAAATATACTTTTCCGACCCGGAGCACGTCTCGGCCCGGCACGGCCCTTGCCTTTCGGGCCAAGGGGCCGTGTTGGGCCGGAGGCTAGGGAGCTCAGCTCCGGCACAGCCCAGCCCGGCCCGGATTTGATGTCGGGCTGGACCGGGCAAGTCCCTAGCACGTTTCGGCCCGGATAATGTGGGCCGTGCCGGACCGGCATAGCCTACATTATAGTTCTCCAATAACAGTTGTCACCATAATATTGTAATATGTAAAAATTATAAGCATTTTAAAATTTTTTGGACCTTTTAAAGTACATAATAAATACTTTTAGTCACCCCATTATCTTACCATGCATTACTGGATTAGAATGCTATTAAGACTAGTTTGTTCCGCCAAAGATAAAGTTCAAAGTTAAATAGACTTTCGAATGAATAGAGTTTATCTGAAAATTACTTCTTCTTTTTTTTTCTGCTTTTTACTTTTATAGCCATGGAACAAAAATTCTCCCACTTCTAATTATTTGGCAGAAAGTTAATAATGTAAAAACTAGAAGCATGGTAAATGAATTAATAGTTTATTACGCTCTTCCTCACTTTTTCCGTAATCGATTTCGATCAGGAATAGCACGAATTCAATTACACTATTTTAAAAAGTTTAAATTTCTACCGAAGGTGAAGTTACGATAAACAATATAACATAAGTGGACATCTACGTCCGAAATCATTTCATCCTTTTCCACTTTCCGTGAAACAAGCACACCCCTAACAACAGCAAGTACAGTACCAAAGATTTAGTCTCCCAACAAAAAAGCATCCTAGTAGATGACCATGATCATAAAGCATAACTCGAAATATTTGAAGATTCAAAATCAACTTAAAATTTACTTTTTAGTTCACCATAAAATTAATATTTTCCAACACAAAATCAAACTAATTTCTTCTCCACTTCAGGGGGAAAAATAAGATATATTTGGCCATTGAAACTGTTAATTTTGAAACGATGTGATCACCGCACATCGATGATACGAAAGGCTAAGAAAATTAGTTTCATAGAGACATGAGATAAGTTAAAAATGCAAAAATGCAATCAGCTTCGCATGCACCATCTTAAAAGGAGTCTAAAGTATGAAATTATTATATTATTTCATGTGTTTATATGCCTACAAATATGAAATCATTATATCCATACAAGCATATTTGTTCTCACAAGTTTTCAAGTTAACTAGCTGTTGCACCATAGAATACTTTTAAAAAAAATAAAAATAAAAATAAAAATAAAAATATATAGCAACTTTTCCAAAACTGTTCTGGTGTGTTCAAATATAACTTTACTGGATACAAACCACTCCATCTTTATCAGTATAAGAGGAACTTCCAAGGAGATTCAAGAACCCAGGGGAATGAAAGATGATACATCTAAAATCTCAGAGGGCTCCGTTAACCGTTATACGATAAACCCATAAATACATTCATGGCGTATTTTTAATCGATGATACCTGTTGACAGATTCGAATTGTTTCATCTTACTGAGGTCGCGGTGAATTAGATTCGAATTGTTTCATTTAACTTACTGAGGCTGAGGTAAATTCACAAGCTTGCAAGTTCGACTTGGGCTACTGCTGCATTTATGGCATCCACCACCTCCATCTTTCCTCTGCTCACCACTTCATCCATCGGCGTTCTTTCATGGCTAGAAATAGAAACATAACCAAAATTAGAAAGCACGAGAAGAACTGTATATTGGACAAAGGGGAAACTCAGTTAACATTCTCGATGATTTCAGTGAATGAGAGGAGAACCTGTTAAGCTGACTAACGCTAGCTCCGGCACTTATTAAGGCCTTGATCACCTGAATTGATGATTTTAGTTCAGAAAATGAAGAAGAGGATGCTTCAAGAAGTCATACGCACCTATAAAGCATCTGTCTTACCTCTACATGGCCATTAAGGCAAGCCCAGTGAAGTGGAGTATTCTTTTCCAGGTTCGCAGCATTAACATCCTGAAAGATGGAAATGTAGCCACCAAATTAAGCCAAGGTCGCCATACAGGTTCGAAAATTGTAATGGTCATCAAATGTTGTTAGACAAACAAGTGCTTACCATTAACGCACAAAACAAACATTAAAAGCGTATGCACTTCGATGAAATTTTCTATGATCAATAGTGTAGTTCATATTCAACACCGTTAATATCAGGCTCCTCAGTAGGAGAAATGTTCTACTTCTTTTAACCTGCTTATTTTATTGTGCTTCCTCGTAAACATTCTAAACATTTGTATGCTTACAGCTCCATTTTGTATTAGATATTCCACGACAGCGAGATGTCCGTTAGCAGCGGCCATATGAAGAGCTGATAAAAAAGAAAAGAGAACAGATTAAAATTCAAATATATTTACTTTAATCACCTAAATGAACCAAACATACACTTTATACAGGGAATACTTAACATCCTTCTTAGGAGTATAAAAAAACCACAAGAAATATGTTCCACATGACATGCTGATGCTGTTGAAGTAGTAATTGTCACTATGATCACAACAACAAGTATGAACATGGTGTAGCTCATAAAATTAAAGGAAATGATCGCTTTTAGACCAGCAGGATACTACAAATAGTGTACAACAAATACCGCTGCAAGGCCTCAACAAACTGACTATAACAATAAGACCCTAATTTTAGATATTCATTCACCGATTGGACTCCTGACTATGACAAAAAGTTAAACAAGTAAAATTCTGAACATGGTAGCATTGCCTTTTCAAAAGTTACTCGCCTTCTAGCACAAGACTTGAATTTAAGATACCTCACAAATTCAACATTTTAGTTATGAAAACAACATGCTAAGAAACAACAATAATGAAAATGATGTAATCCACAAAATTTCAGAAATGAAACTGAACTCATAAATCTGATAAACTTGATTGACTAAGTGATATTATTTGAGCGAACTCTCAAAGTTCTGTTCAGAAATTAATATACACTAAAACCTGTTTGGTTGGCAGGATAAAGTGGGTTTAGACCATTTTATCCTGCTAAACCACCCAAACACTGTCTAAATTAAGGGTGATATTTAATCCCGCTCTTAACGGGATATCCAAGGATAACCCGTTAAGAGCTATCCGCCGGGACCAGTGGAATAGGGCATTTCGCTGGTTTATCCCAAGGGCAAGGGCTGGAAAAGGGGGCATGCTCCTCCGTCTTCTTCTTCGTTAATGCTCTTCACCTACTTCTCTCATCGCTCATTACTCCGCCGCTCCTCGTGTTGGACGATCAAAATCCTTCGCTCTATGCCTCTCTTATCATTTCGCAGTGGGCTTAATCAATGAGCGAGATCTCGTATCAGATCTGCGTTCATCAGTAACTCCTCTTTCCTCTTACTTTCTTCTTCCATCCTCCTCTCGCAGTCTCTGAGGAAGATCCCAGTCGAGATCTGTTTTCACTGTTAACCCCTCTCTCCAACTCTCGGATTTGACTGGTATAAATGAGTACTTCCTTCTCTCAAACCGTTTTGTGGGCCTTTGAGGCAAGAAATCAAGATGCGTCCTTCTCGCCAACTGCACTGTGTTGTCAAGTCGCCCATTTAGTGCGACCACCAGCCTTGCAGGTAGAAGGCATGGACTATTTGTGCCCCCTTTCGTCTATAAAATTGAGTGGGATTCGAAGGTACTGGTTCTTTTTTGCATCTTGCTTGAAACCTGATCTTTGCTACTATTCTGTCGGATCTAGACTGTATCTGTATTGGTGTAGAAGTGTTCACTGTTGATAATTTATGCCTTCTATTTATCTCGTCGAGGTGAGGTTTTATGAATTTTACCCCAATTTTCTAGTCTATTGTAGATCTGTCTTTCACTTTTGCTCACATGCTACTAATTCAATTTTTTTTTTCAATTTAAAGGTATTTTACAAACCTACAATTTCTGCAGTTTGTATGGTTGTCTTAAAAAATTAATTTGAAACACAGTATTTTTGCATCCTTATTTATGTTTGAGTTTTTATATCCCTATTGCCATATTTTATGACAGCACCCTGTATTGCTGATCATATCTTATGACAACATCATACTGTTTTTATATTTTGGTATACAACCTTGTACTTTCTTCATTTGATACAATTGAATTTTTGTTTAAACTTTTCTCAAGTAAACACATTAACTATCGAATTAACTAGTTAAGTCTATTTCTACAGTTCAGTTGTAATATGAACCTTTTCTAAAATGTGTTTGGAATTGTTTACAAACTTATTTGCATATTAGTTGACTTGAAACTGATGCAAGCATTTTTATTTCATACAACCTGAAGCCACCTGATATATCTATTACTATATAATCCATCGACAAACACATGTATGGCAAAAATTCTAATTTTACTATCGGTTTGAAGAAAATTTGAAGCTAAAATAACTTCCAGCTGAACATAACTCAGCGTAAGAATGCGAAGAGGTCATATGATGAATTGAAAGCGGCTAACTATATCCTGATCTGATCCAGTTCAATTTGAGGCATAGTTTTAAAAATATAATGGCAATGATGTAGGGAAAGGCGATATATATATTCAAGGCATGGGTGGCATGGTTTTTTTTAAACTATTGCATCCGTCATGAAATCATATGTAACCTTCTCCCCTGAGCATTTTGACAAAATAACATATCACTCAAATATTGTGCTAAACCAGTATTATATATTTGTAGTATTACAAATATAATTTCTATGCTTGTTCATCCCATATGGCCCCTCTTAAAAAGCCGTTGCATCCTGTTTTGAAAAACAAAGGCTTTGATTCTTCCTTTGCTGATAGCCAAAGTTTAGATTGTGCTGTGCAAGAACCATCAAAAAGCCGAGTAAGATCCTCGAACTGGACAGAAAAAATGAACTCTATAATGTTGAATTTAATGACTGAGGAGCATGCTCTTGGAAATTTTGTTAATGGGAGCTTTACCCCATTAACATGGACTAGAATGGTTCAAGACTTCAATGAGAGGACACAATTGAGCTTTAAAAAAGTCCATTTGCAAAATCGGTTGAAAGTTTTGAAGCGTCAATATTTGATATATCAAACTCTGGCAAACAAACGTGGATGGAGGTGGGACTATACCGAAAACATTCCCACTGTCGATGACCCTGCTGATTGGAATGCTAGCATAGCAGTAAGTTTTTTCTTCATTACTAATTTTTATAAAGCAAATTTACTCTATTTTTAAGTAGAGTTTATAAACTTATCATCAATGATTTTCAATTTTATAGGAAAATCCAGCATATGCTAAGTGTCGAGACAAGCCTTTGCTTGCATATCAATCTATTGAGTTTTTTTCGAAAAAGGCAACTGCAACAGAAAAGCATGGGTTTACTTGAATGGATGTTGAGGACGTTCGTAACACCTCTTCATCATCTCCGGTTGCGCTCAACATGGAGAATCTAGCACAGAATTTAGACGATGGTAATGATGCAAATTCAACGTCTCCAACACCAACTCCAATGAAAGTAAGTAGCCAGTATACTGGTAGCGCCTCTAGCCACACTTCATCAATGAAAAGGCTTCGAGTATCACCACCGATCCCTACACTATATTCAACCCGTAGACGAAAGGATGATGGTCGAACGGAAGCAATTTATGAGCTTGTTGAATTGGGAAAGAAAAGAACGGAAATAGCACAAACTATAATGCAACGTGAGTTACAAGCAAGACCCAAAATTCATTCTATAGAGAAGTGTATGGAAAGGTTAAGCAATGTCGCTCAATTGTCTCCCGATGGTGTACTTGCTGTTTGTGAAGCTCTAAAAGATGAGTGCAATAGGCCAATTTTCATGGCATTGAATGGCGATCTTTTGTTTATGTGGATGATCGTCAAATTGCCATGCATCAGATTTTCACTAGTCTACGGCCTATTGCACCATCTTTCCCACCTACTGCACCCTTCTTTCCAACAGCAGCATCATTCTTTGCTCCTGGACCATCATCTTTTCCGGCAACAGCTACGGCTTTCCCTCCATCTTTCCTAGGTCGTACAACCACGTTTCCTCCGGCAGCTCCTCCCAAACCTTCTGATATACCTTCCTTTCCTCCGAAAGGACCTTTCCCTCCAAATTAAGCTCACAAAAATATTGCTGAAGTATCGCACTTTTTGGTGGTCTCACGCTTAGTACTTATGCTTTACTTCTCATTCACTGCTTGTTTAGCTCTCATGTATAGCTATGTTAGTTTGTTTAGTTCATGTATTATCTTTACTCTGTTCATGTATACTATGTTAGATTGTTTACTTCATGGTTGGGTTTGTTTGATCAGATTGTATAGTTCATGTATAACTAATTTGTTTACTTCATCTACACCTATGTATAGCTATCTTTGGTTTTCTTGTTCACTGCTTGTTCATTGCTTGTTTACTTCTCATGTATAGCTATGTTAGTTTGTTTAGTTCATTTATACCTATCTTTACTCTGTTCATGTATACTATGTTAGCTTGTTTACTTCATGGTTGGGTTTGTTTGATCAGATTCTATAGTTCATGACTTCATGTATAACTAATTTGTTTACTTCATCTACACCTATGTATAGCTATCCTTGGTTTGCTTGTTCACTGCTTGTTTACTTCAATGTATAATTTTCCTCCTCTCTTCTCAGCTTTCAATTTACATGTTGGTCTGTTCGGCAATGATGTGTAATAAAGTAGCAAGTAAGAATGGTTTGGGGGGCAATACTAAGATATTGCAGCCATCATTGATGCTTGTGGGCCTTAATACCTGAGCCAACACAATATATCATAATTCAGACTTGTAAATGCAACCTTCTCGCTTTAGTTCATGTGTGGCTGGATGTTATTTCACCCCCGCAACCTATCTCCTCTTGATCTTTTCCCCCAAGCAGCCGTAATGTGGTAACTTCAATGCTACCCGAGGTGAGTTCTTTCTTCTTCCCAAATCTAAATCTACATGTGGGTCTATTCGGCAATGAATTCGGCAATGATGATAATAGACTAGCAGGCTTGAATGGTTTGAGGGGCAATTCATAAGATATTACATCCACCATTCATGCTTGTGGGCCTTAATACCTGAGCCAACACAATATATCACCATTATCCTTGTAATTGCAACATTGTTGCTTGAACTCATGATCGGCTAGATGATATTTCACCTCTCCAACTACTCTCTGTTGTATCTCTTCTTCCAACTAGCAGTAATGTGGTTACTTGAATGCTACCGAGGTGAGTTCTTTCTTTGTCTCAGATCTAAATCTACTTGTGGATTTATTCGGCAATGAATTCAGCAATGATGATAACAGACTAGCAGGCTTGAATGATTTGGGGGGCAATTCGTAAGGTATTGCATCCACCATTCATGCCTGTGGGCCTTAATACCTGAGCCAACACAAAGTATCACCATCTATACTTTGATTCAGCTTTGATTCAGCTTTGATTCAGATATAGTCACTTGCTTTCAACTGCAGTTTAGAATTTCAGCATTGCATCCACCATTCATGCTTGTTTGGAATTTCGCCTGCAGTGTGCTAACTTGCTTACTTGAATGCTTGCAATATTGTCGCCTAAAAACTTGTCCACCTGATTCTTACCTCAGCTTTACAACTTCTTTGCCCTTTATTGTTTTCTTCCAACTTGCAATCACGTGGTTAACTGAATGCTACTCAAGGTTTTATTTATCATGTTTCAAGATTTTATTGTACCTGCAGCTTGATATAATTTTTGCCATACTTGAAGATCGTTACCTCAAATACTTGAGTAACTATGTCTTGCATTAGATTGGTATGCTTCCTCCTTTCGGCGATGATGATAGGTAGCGCTGTAGGTGTGCAAGGTAGGGGGGCATGGCTCATAACCACTGCAGCCACCTGGCATATTTTTGTACCTTACTAAGCCAATATAGATAACTCTATAGCCATAATTGTGTTATGAAAGTTTTATTTTGCTCATCTGCAACCATGGCTGGAGCAATCTTTTGTCAAGCTTTTTCTTCACCACTTGTTGCCAATCTCATGACATTCTTAGACAAAGAAGAAGACTATTGGGAAGAGGTCCATGCGTTACTTATCGACGAAGGGGACTTCACATTCCGCAACACAATTTATAAGCGCCCTTGTCGAACACGGCCGTTCACTGGCCAACAGCTAATTCATGACATTTTGAATCGACATCCTGATAAAGGATACCAACATTTTAGGATGACTACCACTATATTTATAAGGCTTTGAGATGAATTAGTTGAGAGGGGTTGTGTACAAAGCACTAGGAATTTAACTGCTGATGAGCAACTTGGTATATTTTAATTTGGTATAGGTCATGGCGTAGTCAACAGAGTTTTAGCCGAAAGATTTCAACATTCAGGAAAAACGATTAGTAGGCATTTTAATAATGTACTACGAGGTATGGGGGAACTTAGATATGAGTACATCCAATCACCGCCATCTAATATGGGTGTACATCCAAGAATAAAAGATAATCCGATTTTTCATCCATTCAATGTAACTTTATTTGTAATTTGACTATTTAATTATTAGAATAAATTTTTGTTTTTTGGTTATGAAATATTTGATGCTAACTATCGTATTTATGTAAATATTCATTTCAAAATACAGTTGGTGCACTAGATGGAACACACATTCCGGTGGTTGTACGAAATACTAAGCAACCAAGATATCGTTGCCGAAAAGGTTTTACATCTCACAACATGATGGTAGCTTGTTCTTTCGACCATCAATTTTTATTCGTATGCATCACATGGGAGGGTTCTGTAGCTAATATGAGGGTACCGCGATGGTGTTGCGAGAACGATAGTTTCACGGTACCCCAAGGTAACTAAAGTTTTTCTTTTTAATGTGTGATACAAGTTTCATTATTGTAATTCTAATAAAGCTTTATATTCGTTTAGGAAAATTTTATTTAATTGATTCAGGCTATGCGAAACACTGACCGCTTCCTCGCTCCCTATCGAGGGGAGCGATACCACTTGAGCCAGTTCGATGTAAACGCACAGGCACGAAGGCATCGAGGACCTCGAGATTTATATAATCATCGTCACGCTCAATTGAGAAATGTAGTTGAGAAAGCCTTTGGGATCCTAAAGAGACGGTTCAAGGTGCTGCGACAAGCAACACCCTTTCCTTACAAAGTACAGTGCCGCATTGCCCTTGCCTGTTGTGTGATACACAATTTTATCAAGAGGCACCAAGGGACTGATAGATACTTCAACATGCAAATGGACCAATTCCCCACAGACGACCAAAATGATGACTCGGCATCTCCTGTTGGCCTAGATAAGTCTAGGCGAGGCAGCGCCCTTCGTACTATGATCACAAACCAACTATGAAACAATAGATAGAAGGCTATATTGGATGTAATTTTTTAAAATTTGTGTGAACATGCTTTGTAATTTGCTTTATCTAGTTATTTATCTTGTCTTTACCTTGAACCTACTTTGTTCTATTGTTAAATTGCCGGTAGTTGGAGGTTTTTAACTAGTTGCATTGTTACTTGCACTCCTGAATTGCTCAAAGTCATTTTAATTTGAAAAAGTAGTTTCAGATGATTGCTTGACTTGGATAGTTGACATTTCTCAATAAAATGTCTCTTCTTCATCTTTTCTTGCCTTTGGGATTTTGTAATTAACATCTTTCTTGTATACCTTCACTTTGCTTGGTTATGTATAGATGTAATTAAGTAGCATTGTATTTCGTTATAATGTTGAACTAGATGTAATTACCAACCTTCTTGTATAATTTGACAATATTAATTTTATTTAACAAAGAATTGAAGTTATTAAATTTATTTATTTTCTCGTCAGGATCTGTTACTACCATATTTTCTAATATGCTGAAATAAAATTAACAAAAAATTTAATCCAACAATCATGTGTATAAGATGTTCTCTTGTTTGGGTAAATGTTACATTTACTTGGTTGTATAACTTACAAAATATATGTCTATGAAAGCTAGGGGCAAAATTGGCATTTGCAAAATTAATCTATCACTTTTTGTCACTATTCTCATCTATTCCAACTAACTTACCAAACACAATTTCAGTTATTCCTAGGAATAATTGTTTTAAAAGCCAAACGGTATTTTACTTTTATCCCTGACTATCCTAGAATAGCAGGCTAGCCCAGGGTTCAAAAAATTTATCCCCAAATTCGTTATCCCTGAACCAAACGGTACCTAAGGCAATAAATATGAAGTTTGATTTCTATATTATCGTGCAAAATAAATATATGAAGGGAGACAAAATTTCCAAAACAAAGTTATCAAATGAGATATAAGGTCGGCTGAATAATCCAAAATAAGATCAAACCTGTTCGTCCTTGAGAATCTCTAGAATTAAGAGAAACACCCATAGAAAACAAGCTTACAACATCCTCTATGTCGTCATACCTAGCAGCCTGTTAGAGAAAATATAAGACAAAACCATTTACATATATCATTAAAACTTGAAAGACACCCTAACAGCTAATTATGATTAATGACTGCAGAAAGTGTCTAAATCGATAACATAAATATACATTCCAGTTTGTCTACACCTTTTGTACCCTTAATAACTTGGCAAAAGGTAAATAGAACTGGATAAAATGGATTCTGTAAGAAATAACTACAGGGCAAATACAGAAATGACTTTTGTAGGTTAACAACAAGATATATAGTCTTTTTCTAGCTGTAAAATTGTAAATTTAATATTTTTATTTAGGTCATATAGCCATTCAGAAGCTTTTAGAGTTCAGAGAATTGAAGGATCCAGCTACACAACCACTGATGCAGATACAGCTTAGCACCAACCTCAAAACGTTTTGAGAAAACAAATCTTACTAGTCTTGTATAATAGAAAGTGGATAGCATTTCCTAAAGAGTTGTTCGCATTAGGTTAAGCTGCTTGAAATCGAATGGGTCGAATAATCGGATGTCTACCAAATAGAACTTTCAGTACTGATGGACCAGTAGCAAGAATAAAGTAGTCAAGAATTTACCATTAAAAACATAAAGCCTCGGAAAAATATATATAACAGAAAGGATTTATAAGCCTTGAGCCCAATGCAAATACCGTGGAATGGCTTCAGCTTTGATAGAGACATTAGATTCCTTAATGAGTAAGACCGCAGAAGAATAGAGAAAAGAAAATCCAAAATACTTATCCTGTGATACAATCCTCTTCCTCTTTACTACAGCATGGATAAGACTATAACAGTTCACTATCAGACCATAAAAGTTCACCTTCCTAATGTTGCTATAATAGTCTTGATATGGCCAAGTACTGTAGCGGCAGCACGGTGGCAGCAGATGCTGCAGCATTGTGAGTGAAGAAGAAGTGAAAGCAGACATTCATCATCAGGAGGAGGAGGAAAAGAAAGGGAAACAAATGAGCAATCAAGGCACAGAGAGAAGGAGAAGAAGCGGCCAATCCACACTCAACGAGGAGAGAAACAAGATAAAGCTGTAAACGACTTGCATTTTCTTTTACTCAAATCGCTAGCCTTCTTTTACTCGCACTGTCTATCTGCGATTCAATTAACGGAAATTTGTTTTGGAAGTTTAGGGTTTTACCCTAAGATTTCTCCTTCCTCACTACCTCTTTGTATATGAGGGCCATGTGTGACGTAATAACTAATCTTCTTCCTTCTTTTCCTCCTACTTTCTCTTGTTTTCGCCTTCCTATCACTATCATACATCCCCAAAGCATGTAAAGTTCCAACCAACCCCACACAAAATCCAAGCTATGCCACTGCCTAATGCCCTTTCAATCTTTTGTATTGCAGACCCCCTTTAGCCCCAATCACAAGGATTTAAGTGCCGTGGCACGGAGTAATACAGAAAACTTGCCGACACGGTACGGCACGGTACGTGCTGGGCTATACTGATGCGTGACGGTTACAAAAAAAATATACATGTACCGAAACATAATGGCATGAAATATTTATTTTCTTTAGCAGTAATATATTCTAATTATTTATTTTGAGTCTTTATCAAAATTTTTGAACTTTATTGAGAAACTTACTTACTAATTTACATAAAAGAGGGTTTTGAGCTGTGCCATCGGCACGGACAGTGTATCTTGTCGATATCTTATTGACACGATACGGCACGGTGGATACGGTCTGTGCCAACGGGCACTTAAATCCTCGCCCAATCAATTCTCAAAAAGTAATCGTCTTCCTTCTTTTCCTCCTATTTTCTCTTTTGGCTCGCGCTCGCCGCCACCTCTCCCCAGTAACAGCCAGCATAATCATAGCTAAGCAATTTACAGTCTTGCGGTTTGCTAATTAATTAATTTCCATGCTGCCAGCAACAAAATCTTGCACATGATGGCAGTCTTCTATAACTTGCTCATCACATGTTCTGTAAATGCAGCAGCAGGATTGAAAACCAATACTGCAGCGCAGCAGATAACCAGCCCTAAAATGCTCATCAAGTATTGATCCGGAGCAACAAATCATAGCTAAAATAATATCTGTAAGCACGAATCTCAAACTAATGCCCCGTGAAGAATAAGATATTGTGACTGTAAATAAAAAATTAAAAAATAAAAAAGAAAGAAAAAGTGGTACCTCCAGAAGGGCTTCGACTCGCTCGGGCGTGCTGGCCTCCCCTGTGGCCGGCTGCGGTGCGGCATCGGCCGCCGTGCCCATCGGAGAAGGCTTGCGTGACTGATGGTTGCTTCAGAGGAAAGAGCGAGGGCAGTCGGCTGTAGGCGGGTGAGAAAAGGCGCTGCGGTTTCGGGGTTTCGGGAGCAGCAGGCAATAATGGGTACGTTTTCTGAAAATTTTATCCGAACCTGAACCAAAAGGGGCAAATGGATATAATTTTCAATAAGTTTGAATTGACTAAATTAATTTTATATTATATAATATATTTTAATTTGAATTTATATTTTAAAAAATTTATATTTACAATATAATACGTTTTGAAATACGGTAAAAGAAAATAATTGTTTCGAATTTGAATTCAAATTTCAGATTTTTAGTCAGGTACGGATTTGAATGTGAATTTTTAAAATCCATCAGATTGGATTCAGGTTGTAATTTAGTTTTCGGGTTTATAGTCGGGTTTCAGTTTAGATTTTTGAAAATTCTGTTGGCATCCCTAGGCTCTAATTGCGAAAAAAAAGTATTAAATTTAATTGATTGGTTTTTTCATCTCTAACCAATCACATTTAGCCGCTAGAATTCATCAAATTTATCACAATTTTTTAAACAATATTTTAATTATAGTTTTTTTTTTTAAGTAGGGAAATTTAATTGATTTAGTGGTATGGGTCACATAGTGTGCGCCCTTAGTGCCCAACCTTTACCAAATTTCTAGCAATTAGATTCTCAATCGTTAAAACAAAATTAATTGCACTATTGATTGCTAATCTTGAGTAGAGCTACTATGCTATCAGAAACATAGAGGATCTACTGCTTTCGACTTTTTGGCCTTTAAATCAGTTCTTTTAATCATTTCTAACTTTTAGATTAATATTATTAACCTATGGAGACCACTCAACTCCAGGGATACTACTCAATCCTAGGGAGGACCGTAATCATCCCAACCGTATAATTCTTGATTTAAGCATTAAAAAATCGGAAGTATCAAATCCTCTATACTTCCGATAGCATAGTAGTTTTACACGCTAATCTTTATCTATCTTATTAATTTGGGTCCTATACTCTCAATATCTTTCTATGCACCCACAACCTTCTCAACCTTGTACATAATACCTACTATCTTGTAGGGAATCTGGCATTCTTAATATCAAGCCAAAATAGTTAACAGACTATTTTAATGACTAGAAAAAGTTAATGTGGAGATTGACTGGAGCTATCAGATCATAACTATAATCTATATAAATAGGGTGGATATTTTTAAAACTGATGTGGCCTTTTTTAAACAAAATTAACGTGAATTTGAATGGTTAGAATCTAAATAAAATAAAATATAAAGATTAGATAACTACCAGCAAATAAAAAGTTAAGAACAAAAGTTATAAAATGGATAAAGTTTAAAGATCAATGGTGCAATTAACCAGGAACTGGCTGATCATTTTGGAATCATCATCTGTCGTTTATAACATACTATTTGTATTGGATAAATGGCATAACTAGTTTTTGAACTTGCTAGATTTTTTTATTTTTAATTTTCAAGTATGACGTTAGAAGGCCTTTTTGTATAAAAAATTTACCAGTTTTACATTTTTATAAAATCGGTCTATATTTTTTATTTTGCAGAGTGATATCGGATTTTTGAGAAACTGATCAAAATACTCATATTCTTGCTCCCTTTCTCTCTCCCCTTCCCTGCTTAATTTCTCCTCCTATTTCTTGGCAAAAAAATTCAAAAAATGTGCAAGCAACTTGTTTGTCCTTTCTAAGATTTAAAAAGAAAAATAAATTGTCATTCATTACTTGCTCGGATAGCATTGTTTTTTGGTCAATTATGACAATAAGAAAGAAAACTTTCTGCTAATGTATCAACTTATATAAAATTAGTGTTTCAAAAAAAATAAAAAAAAATAGGTAGCAACGGTGCTAGACAGGACTTTGGAGTTTGTAACATGCCTTTTTGTATAAAATATTTACCACACTTGTGTTTTTTAAAAATCCAGTTACATTTTGATTTTACAAATCCATATCAGATTTTTTTTAAAATCAGACCAAAATGCCTTTCTTTTCTCTCTCTTTTCCCTCATTCATCTCTCTTGTCTCCTGCATCGTGATGCCCAATATCATCTTCATTCCTTTTCTCTCTTTCTTCATTCTCTATTGCCTTCCGCCTCTTTCCTTCCAACCACCACCTCCTCCTCCTCCTCCTCCTCCTCCATCGCTATCATCACGGATCCGAAATGCAGAGGCGAGGGCAATGATCTCAGAGAAATTTCTCCTGACAATAGTAGGGTGGAGGCTGAGGAGGCCAAGGCACGCCTTTATGTGAAACTCAAAGGTGAAGGGGGCGACGAGGTTGAGAACCCAAGGGCACACGGCCTCGATGGCAGCAATAGTGGCGGCGCTCATGGCTGGGAGCTAGAGCATAGGGAGGGTACTGACGATGAAAGAAGAGAAGAATGGAGGGAGCGAGCGAAAGAAGAAAAGGTTGAGAAAGGGAACATCATACCCTCCTCCTCCTTTTTCTTATTTTTTTTGACTTGTTTCTATTAAAGAGAATAAAAATATTGCACTATTTGAATATGTATTACACTACTTAATATCAAATAGTGCAACACTAAAATAATGTTACACGATTTGACAGTATGTTGCACTATTTGGTAGTGTATTGTATAATTTTTACAGTTTATTGCTCTAAACAAATAGTGCAAAATTTAGCCAAATAATATATTATTTTATATTTTTTATGGAGAAAGAACAAAAAAATTTTAAAAAAAAAAGAAAAGGGACATTGACGCCTTTTTTCTCTCCTTTCTCTTTTCTCTTCCTATCTTCTCTTCCTCCTCCAACTCCGGCCTCGAACTGCGCCGCTACCTACACCCTCACTTCTGCGATCTGTGCCACGTTCAATCACTTGCTACCGCTGTCAACAACAGGAGAAATATAGGCAAGGTAAGGGGACGAATGCAAGGCAACGTGCGAGCACCGGAAAGGAGGATACTTTGGATATAAAGATTGTTTGTAATCCATCATCCTCTTCTACATTATTTTATGTAGTTTGTCTTTTTTTAAAAAAAAAAAAGTGTTTAAATACAACACATTAAATCAATCCTTTGTTTGCACAAGTGTATGAATTCGATTAATGGTAGGTCAAAATTGTATAAAAGGTATCTGAACTATAAATTATTTTGATTCAACTACTCAACATTTCAAAATTTTAATTTTAATATCCAATCTTTCTACTTATTTAATTGAAGTGATGGATGGATCTTCGAATATAAAATTTAAGTTAATTCCTTACTGTAATGATTTATAATTACACAAATTGCATAAAGTATATTAATTGAACCGGAAAAGATAAACGACACGCTCAAATTTTAAAGTTAAAGAGTTATTAACTAGCTTGAATTAAACAAATAAAAAGGTAAGATAGTAAAATCAAAATTTCCAAAAATAGATAATTCAAATGAATGATAATTGAACTAAGTCTTATACATTTTTATCTTAAATATTAAAATAAAGGTGACCAGCTATTGTAACACAAGTATCTGTCACCTAGCGCCCATAATAGAGGCTTTTGGTCTTTTTCTCTGCCTTTTCAATTTATAAACTTTGCTCAAAACGTATTTCCTATTTCACGAAAAAAAATATGCTTGCATTCGATATATATATATATATATATATATATATATATATATCTTAAGCACAACGCTCCTTCTTAAATTTTTTTTAAAAAAAATTGTCTTAAAGTTAAGATCTAATGTAATAAATGTGATCTACAAAATCTGAAGTTCAAGGCATAAAGGCTTATAAGTTTCAAAATTTTCTCTAGATATCAAGTTGTCTTTTAAAGATCAACATTATAGAAAAAGGAATTGTTTATTTTATAAGAAGTATAAAAGTTTATAAATATTTATATATTATTTTTGAATATTGTAAAATACATATCATAAACGTAGATTTTAATTTTAGGGCCTAAATGATATGTATTCACCATGTAGTTTATGAGTTATATAGTATAGGGTACACCAAGTATGAGTAGGACTTGTGTGCTATTAGGAGAACGAAGGTCTCTCAGCTTCTAAGCATTTTTTAATGATGGGACTTTCGAATCGACGGTCGGCTCCGTAAAACTTGATCTAATATATTTGAAGTATTTAGAAAATAATTTTTGCAAATTTTTAATATTTATTTACCTAGTGATCTATCACGCCCTAGATTACACGTTTCCCGGGCACGCCGATAAATCCGCCGTATACAAAGAAATTTTTCCTATATACGAAGCGATAGTTGTACCTGTAAAACATACAATACTACAAACAGTAGTATAGAGCTGCTAGAATAACCAGTAACAAAAACAAACCGAATTCCATATACATACACCAAAACCTAGATACAAAATTACTCGCACTGGCGAGTCAAACGTCTGTATGTACATGAACTCCAACCAAGCAACTACCTGCTGTAGAGGCACCTCTAGCTCAGCTCGTCTGGTAGAGCTCTAACTCGCGACGCCCTTGCCTCGATCCTGATCAGCAACAGCAGCAGCCGAAGACGATGGCTCTGCAAAAACGGGATAACAACAGGGCGTGAGAATTACTGTAAAAACAAGTAGTCCTCAGTAGGTGCCGCCCTCAACATCATTGGTCCACCTACTAGGTCTACAGAAGGGAACAAAGGTAGTAATAAATGCTGAAATAAAATCTACAGCTATAATTTATTACACTATCATGCTCTAAGCTTACCTACTGTAGTAATGTCAATCCTGACCCAATCTCTTTAGGGACTGTAAACATATCCGTCCCAAGGACTGTGAACACACCCGTCCCGCCCAGTTGAGACTATCAAGCTACCTCCACACTATCCAGTCCGTGGAGAGCAAATCCAACCGGCATGAACGACACCAACGCGAAAGCAAAGCGTCCGTCTCCGGAGTGGCACTCGTGGGAGCTACCCAACCGAGTATGCAGCGTATCTCTGTCGAACTCAATCAGGCTCTCTCAAGCCAAAGTCCAAGTAACCGACTCTAACTGATCTAACAACCAACAGGTCACGTGCCCTCGGCACAATCCGATGCCAAAAAGGCGATATGGGTCTACCGTCAACCCCGATGACACCCAACAGTCCGGAACAGCCTGAACGCTACTGTAAAAATACACTGGGCATCCCAGCACGAGCGTAACTGAAAGCTAAATTACCTGGGGTATCCGTCGTCTCGATACTGCGACGATACAAAATTACAACGGCTCCTAGAGCTAAATCAGGTAGTGTGAACAAGTGACAGGTCCAAATCGCTGGTTTTCTTCTAAGTCAACTTCCAACTCCAACATGTATATTTATGGTTTACTAATCATGTCCTCAATGCTAATTTCATCCATGATACAATCAACGAAATTAAGCTACAACATGATTTACAAAAACTGAAAATCATACATGTCGACTAATACTGTGCTTAGAAATAAACCGATGTAACCCACCTCAAAAGCTAATCCCAGGTAGCAAAGAACTCCCTCAACTGCGGAACAACCTGCTGGATCAACTGAAATCCTCCCAGTCCAGTATTCGAGCTAACTCCAAGCTCTACAATCAAAATTCATCAGTTCTGTCCAAATACAACAATAGTAGGGTAAAATAGGAGTTCGACCAAGCTAACCTTCACCAAATCCTACAAACTTGGGCTTCTGGATTACTCTCGAAGTTCTGAATCCAACGAACCAAGTTTCGTCGCAATCCGACACTCTTACGTCGCGTACGAGTCGAAACGCCGATGGTCGACGTTGGAAATCTGCAAAACAGCATCCTTGAGCTCGGAAGTAATAAGAACTTGCCATGGTTGGAGGAATTGATGAACATCTTACCTCAACAGCGACTCTAGCACCGGCGCGACGTCGAGAACGGCGAAATTCCATGCTTGCCCGGCCCCCCTCGCAATGTTACAGCAACAAACGCGCGCCCGAACGGCTCCGCGACACGGCGTTGGCGACGAAACACTCTACCCGAGCTCCTCCACGATCGATTTAGCTAGAGAGAGAGAGGAGAAGAAGAAGCAGGAAGAATACTCCTTCTCAAGCTCTCTACACCTGTAAATAGCAAAGGGGTGGAGTGGTGACACGAACGATGTGAGAAAAGACTCAATTGCCCTCTCACCTACCCTGGCGTACCGGTACACGGGCTCGCGTACCGATACAAGAAGCCAACCCGAGAGCAGTCTGCGCGCAGCCTGTGCAATGTACCAGTACACCCTGCTGGCTGTACCGATACACCCTGCTAGCTGTACCGGTACAGCAAGCAGAGAAACCTGCTATTTGCAAATTTTCTTGCTAAATGCTGCTCTCGCATCGCATAGAGTCCGTTTTGCGTCTATTTCACGCCAACGCAACTCAGACTTGCCCCGACACTCTCCAGAGCTGTCGACAAGTCTTAACAGCAAAACACCAGGGATCTCACATGATCGAAAGGATTCAAAATCAATAATTTTTAATGGTTGATGTATGGCGTTAGTAAGTTTAACGGTGTAGAAGTATTTAAATGAGATGAAATTTTAATCAAAAAATTTTTATACTATCTACAACAAGATCAATATCTCTAATCGAAAATTTTAGTGCTACATCATAACTTTTTGTGAGATTTTTATTTTCAACCGTTGATTTTGAGTACTTTCGATCACTAGGTAAATAATATTGAAAAATCATAAAATTTATTTTTTAGATAGTTCAAATACGCTAGATCGAGTTTAACAGAGCTGATCATTGATTTAGAAATTACATCATCAAAAACGGTTTAGGAGTATGAAGGCCTCCATGCTTCTAATAACATACAAGACCTACTCCACCAAGTACAGGAAATTATTTCTCCATTAATCTTTCTCGATTACTACATCCGTGAATTATTGTATGCGCCACACGTATGTAGATTATGAACCCTAGGATATAATAAATTGTAGGAACACCTAAGGAGGAGTGATACAGCCAAAATTATAAGTACTTAGTAAATAAAAATAAAAGTAAAATAATAAAAAGTATACGGAGATTTAATATGGAAAAACCTCCAACTTGGAGGAAAAGCCTATTGAACCATTCAAGCAATAACAATCCACAATGAAGAAAAGATTGCCAAATGATTATCAACTTCACAAACGCAAACCTTTTTATTACTTTTAACGAGCTTGCAACTCCACCTACTGGTCCACGTTTAAAATGTCAAATCGTTGACGTTAACCATTAATCCCAAAAGCTCGAGCTGTTAAAAAGATGCAATCAATTTATTTAAAGCGTAGAAACACGGCGCCTACAAGTCTCGATTGTAACTCGACCTAACCAGTCTTACGCCACTTGGAACATGATATGCAAAAATCGAACCCGTGATCTCTGGCTTCAATACCACTTGTTGGATTGTTAGCGCTCACCATTAATCCCAAAAGCTCGAGCTATTAGAAATATACAACTAATTTATTTAAAGTGTATAGACACAATGCCTACAGGTCTCGATTGTGACTCGGCCTAACCATCCTTATGCCACTTCGAATATGACTCAGTCCAAAATAGCCTCACGCCACTACGAACGTGACTCGGCCCAATCTGGCCTTCCACCACAAGGTAGAATGTTAGCCCCTTTAAGCCAAACAAATTCATAAACGTCACATTTCGAATCTACGAAAATTGTTCAATACGTTGAATCCACGAAAACCCTTAATAAGGAGTTGTTAAAGTAATGGTTGAAGGCCGAGTTATTGCTTTAGATGTGGATAGTTGATTGAAAAAAAAAAAAAAGAAAAAAAAAAGAGTAATAAGGAGTTATAGGGATGTATTTCTCTCTCTCTCTCCGTCTTTTACTAGGCCCAATCATTAATATCACTAGTGAAGGCCTACGCTTCGCGGCGGGACATTTATGTAAATTTTAAAATATTGTGAATAATTTTTTTTTAATTTTATAATATNACGCTCGCCCCGCCCCCCTCGCGATGCTACGGCAACAAACGCGCGCCCGAACGGCTCCGCGACACGGCGTCGACGACGAAACACTCTACCCGAGCTCCTCCACGATCGGTTTAGCTAGAGAGAGAGAGGAGAAGAAGAAGCCGGAAGAACACTCCCTCTCAACCTCTCTACACCTGTAAATAGCAAAGGGGTGGAGTGGTGACACGAACAAGGTGAGAAAAGACCCAATTGCCCTCTCACTTACCCTGGCGTACCGGTACACGGGCTCGCGTACCGGTACAAGAAGCCAACCCGAGAGCAGTCTGCGCGCAGTCTGTGCAGTGTACCGGTACACCCTGCTGGCTGTATCGGTACAGCAAGCAGAGAAATCTGCTATTTGCAGATTTTCTTGCTAAATGCTGCTCTCGCGTCGCATAGAGTCCGTTTTGCGTCTATTTCACGCCAACGCGACTCAGACTTGCCCCGACACTCTCCAGAGCTGTCGACAAGTCTTAACAGCAAAACACCAAGGATCTCACATGATCGAAGGGATTCAAAATCAATAATATTTAATGGTTGATGTATGGCGTTGGTAAGTTTAACGGTGTAGAAGTATTTAAATCAGATAAAATTTTAATCAAAAAATTTTTATACTATCTACAACAAGATTAATATCTGTAATCGAAAATTTTAGTGCTATATCATAACTTTTTGTGAGATTTTTATTTTCAGCCGTTGATTTGAGTACTTTCGATCACTAGATAAATAATATTGAAAAATCAAAAAATTTATTTTTTAGATAGTTCAAATACGCTAGATCAAGTTTAAAAGAGCTGATCATTGATTCACAAGTTATATCATCAAAAACAGTTTAGGAGTATGAAGGCCTCCATGCTTCTAATAACATACAAGACCTACTCCACCAAGTACAGGGAATTATTTCTCCATTAATCTTTCTCGATTACTACATCCGTGAATTATTGTATGCGCCACATGTATGTAGATTATGAACCCTAGGATATAATAAATTAATTGTAGGAACACCTAAAGAGGAGTGATACAGCCAAAATTATAAATACTTAGTAAATAAAAATAAAAGTAAAATAATAAAAAGTATACAGAGATTTAATATGGAAAAACCTCCAACTTGGAGCAAAAACCTATTGAACCATTCAAGCAATAACAATCCACAATGAAGAAAAGATTGCCAAATGATTATCAACTCCACAAACGCAAACCTTTTTATTAATTTTAACGAGCTTGCAACTCCACCTACTGGTCCACGTTTAAAATGTCAAATCGTTGACATTAACCATTAATCCCAAAAACTCGAGCTGTTAAAAAGATGCAATCAATTTATTTAAAGCGTAGAAACACGGCGCCTACAGGTCTCGATTGTAACTCGGCCTAACCAGTCTTACGCTACTTGGAACATGATATGCAAAAAATCGAACCCGTGATCTCTGGCTCCAATACCACTTGTTGGATTGTTAGCGCTCACCATTAATCCCAAAAGCTCGAGCTATTAGAAATATACAACTAATTTATTTAAAGTGTATAGACACAATGCCTACAGGTCTCGATTGTGACTCGGCCTAACCATCCTTATGCCACTTCGAATATGACTCAGTCCAAAATAGCCTCACGCCACTACGAACGTGACTCGGCCCAATCTGGCCTTCCACCACAAGATAGAATGTTAGCCCCTTTAAGCCAAACAAATTCATAAACGTCACATTCCGAATCTACGAAAATTGTTCAATGCGTTGAATCCACGAAAACCCTTAATAAGGAGTTGTTAAAGTAATGGTTGAAGGGCGAGTTATTGCTTTAGATGTGGATACTTGATTGAAAAAAAANGAGAAGAAAAGAGGGGAAGAGACAGGGGGGCGCGCGCACCCGCCGGGCGCGGGTCACGTGTATGGCGCGGGGCGCGCACCCGCCGGGCGCGGGTCGCGTGCATGGCGCGGGGCGCGCGCACCCACCGGGCGCGGGTCGCACGCGTGGGGGAGAGAGAAAGCGGGAGGAGAGAGGGAGGGAGAGAGAGAGACAGGAGGAGAGAGAGAGTGCCTGGGGGTGGGGAGAGAGAGGGTGGGGAGAGAGAGACGGGGAGAGAGAGTGAGAGAGAGGGGGAGAGAGAAAGAGAGAGAGAGAGCTGGCGAGTGAGAGGGGGGAAAAAAATTTCCCTGTGGACCCCACCGGGCCCAACGCCGTAATACTCTCGATTCAAGAGTTATATAGATATGGGCCAAATTTTGGCCCAATAGAAAATATCTTTCACTTTATAAAGCTAAAATATGCTGCCTATTTTCTTAATAATTTATACATGAACCTAAAACTTGGCCCAATAACATATCTCTTTATCTCTTCATATATATATTTATATTTATTTTATGTCAGCTTGGCCCAGTAAAATATCTCTTTATATATATTTATTTTTGTAGGCTAGCTCAAAATTTGGCCCAAAAAATACTTCCTAAACTTGTAATATTTAATTGGCTCTAATTAAATATCACTTTTCATTTTTTTAATTTCCATATTTTGAAAGGCTAATTCAAAATTGAGTTCAACATTGTCAAGGGCCATAAGCTTGCTTACAACAGAGTTGAAAAGGCTCAAGTGTTCGTGTATCGACACGACATTCTTAGATTGTGCGATTATTGTCTCAAAAAGATTTTGTTCACCAATAACTTTCCTTCATACAGAATTTTCAATTACTTCCAAACTCTTTGCAGTAGTCTCTATATCTCCATACTGAATAACACATAATCCTTCAACACCAAAAATAGGTTAGCCACTGTTATCTCATTTTTCTCTTCAAATTGTTTAGCTGGCATTTCTTCTTTCTTTTTTTCCTTTCCTTATAGGGCAATATCACAACCATCTTGCACCAGCACTGCATTCATCTTTAACTTCCACAATGCAAAATTAGTCTCATCGAAGTAAAGGATCTCAAACTTAGTCACACCTTTTCTGCCATTATTTCATCTTCAATTTTTAACTACAATGAATCTCCGCTCTGATACCAATTGAAAGAACTAGTTGAGGGATTATTATTGAGTGCACTTTAAACCCTCTCAGCACATTAATTAGCATAGCGAAAACCAGATCTTACGTATAGAAACTTGACAAAAATGATCGAGAAAACAAAAGCACAAAATGACAAAGCAATAAATAGAAGAAAGCACGCAAGAAATTTATGTCGTTCGGCTAACGATGCGTCATCGTGTCTACTTATGTCCACAGGCAAGACCTCCTCAACGCATTCTTTGATTAATCTACAACACAAAAGTATGAGTAAAATTGGATACATGAGATTCTCTCCCTATTTTTTTCTCAACAAGTTAGGGATTTCAAAGTTGATAAAACCCCCAAAATCCAAAATTAGAAGGAAATGATCACCACCATCTTTTCAAGTCTCCAGATTTAATTTTAGCTATTGATCTCCCCTTAAAAACCCACCAAAAGATGTTTTCGATCCATCTCTAATCTTAAAGCACAAGATTAGACTGATTTGAAGTTGAATCCAGATTGACTTGTTCACCTTGTCCTCTGATTCCTAAACCTAAAATAGAGATTCTGGAAACTAAAATAGGAGTTCTAGAACCTAAAACAGAGGTTCTAGAACCTGACACTTCAGAATAGGATTCAAAGCATCATGTTTTGGAACCTGAGTTTTTGTGTTCCAAAACATGACCCACAAACCAGCCTACATCACCTTCGGATTTTGTCGAACGTCAATTTAGGTTCTGGAACATGGTGAGATTTCAAAACACACTAGATTAGGTTCTGAATTATGACATTCAATAGCCTGAATCTTTGATGCTCGACCATAGAATCGACTCAAAACATGGCTTCACTTTGATCCAACAATTTTAACAGAACTTATTAGCATATTTCATATAAATTATGCAACTACAATACCACTAATGTAAGTGATGGGCTTAAAATTTGTACCGAAAGAACCATCAAATGGCTTAAATTAGATAAGTTGAAAAGTTGAATATCAAAATTAAACTTCTAAAAAGTAGAGTAGTGGAATCAAAACAGTTCAAAGTTTAGGTGAGTTCTATATGTTTTTAAGCAATCGTGAGCAAATACTTATGGAAAGTGACTCTTCTTTTTGCTGAAGAGCTGAGGATTTCTTTTCTTTTGTTTTAACTCAAAAGTTATGTCGCCTTAACTCTGTTACTTAGTTTATCCTTCTAATGAATGAAGCAAATAGCATGTTATTTATTTCTCCAAAACAAAAACAATATTTTAGAAAATTAAAATTTCACGCACTGAATAGATTCTAATGTTTAGAGAACATTTTTCTTTAAAAAAAAACTCCAATAAAATTAATTTTGTGCCTGAGATAGTAATCAAGAGTTAAGGATCCATTTGATACTAAGAGCTGCTAAACACTTTATTTGGCCGAAGAAAGTAATCGGATAAAAGCATACGTGCAGAAATATGTTTTTCCGTTTTATGGTGAGACTAGAGACTAGAGATGTTAACGGGCCGGATTCGAGGCGGATTTTCAAAAATCTGAACTCGAATCCGACTCCATAGCCAAGACCCGAACCCAACGGTTTTAAAAATTCATATCCAAATTCAAATCCGACCAAAAATTCGAAACCTGAACCCGAAAATTCGAACCCAAAATAATTATTTGTTTTCGATGATGGATTCTTGAAATCGACGATCAGTAATATTAAATATGATCTATATCACTTGAAATATCTAAAAACCAAACTTCAAATTTGTTCAGGTTATATTTGAATTTGCATTTTAAAAAATTTAGAATTTACGTAATATGTTTTTAAATATTGTAAAAGAAAATAATTATTTTGGGTTCAAATTTTTAGATTCGAATTAGTCGGTTTCGAATTTGAATATATATAAATTTTTAAAATCCTTCGAATTCGTGGTTAAGTTCGGATTTCAAATTTGGTAGGCCAATATTGGTTCGGACATTCCTATGAAAGATAAGATGACAGGTACGTGGCGGGAGATTCTGTACCCGTTTGGTCCAACTTTTGCTGGGACAAAATGGAGAATCCCCATCGAAAAATTGGATTCCGCACGGGGCCATTTCAACCATTGGNATATATATATATATATATAATGCAAAATAAATTCGGGTTCGGGTCGGGTTCGGATTAGGGTTCGGATTGGATACGGTCAAAATCCATATCCGTTGGATTTTTATTTTTGATATCCATATCCGAACTCATATCCGTTTAGCATTGAATATATCCGCTCCATTCGAATTCGGGTTCAGATTAAATTTCGGATATCCGTATCCATTGACATCTCTAGGTGAGACTGTAGAAATAATATATTATCAAAACAAGTGCGGTAAATGCGGCATGCACCCTAATGAATTTCTTTGAAATCTTAGATAAAAGAGAAGAACCTTAAGTTTGGATTGTAGTTTATGTATCATTTTATGAGAGAAAACCCCTCCGCATCTAATTCAAAGTCAAAGGCAAGCGCCTGAAGAGTTTGAACATTTTGTACATCATGAAGAGGGGTGTTGAAAACAGTGTTCTCAGAGTCCTAATTATATTGCAACTTACGAATTGATAGTTTGACTCTTATTTTAATTTCATTCTCTACAAGAGTGTATCGTTAAATTTTGTACATGCTTGTCAAAATCCATCGTACGATCTCTTCTTGACTCCAAAAGAAGTAACGAATTTCCAAGAGCTTTCCTTTACAAAGAGTTTAGAAAAAAAAGAAACCCATTTCATATGAGAGGAGAAAACTTATTAGTAATATTGGTAGGCCAAATAATAAAGTGACATGCAATTAATGTCACTATTAAGATGCATGGTGAGCCTACTAATATTGCACACGAGTTTATTTATATTTAAGATTCTAAAATAGAGAAAAAGATATTCAAATTTTCTCAACAACATTTGGGCAAAATAATAAGCAATTTTCGTCTCTAAACATTTCTTCTTCTTCTTCTTCTTTTTTTTTTTTTGAGAAATAGATAGCACGCTACCCGCTTCGTTTATTTCATTTAGAAACAAACTTAGCTGGAAATATGAATCAACAAGGATTCGAACTTGGGTCTCGAGTACCAACCACCAAATCTTTTGTCACTTACTCTAGGAACGGTCGGTGTCTCAAAACATTTCAAATCTCGCAAACAAGGGCGGATATATATAGTTAGTGTAATACTCTGTGTTTCACCATGTACATGAGCGTTCGAAGTTGCCTAACTAAGGTAGGTTAGATTTAATGGCCTCTTTGGTCTGATTAGATTTTGTACACAATCCTTCGAAAATGACATCTTTTTCATATATATCGCATGACTAGACAGAACAAGCCCGACAACTAAATTTTTTGTTTTTCTTTCTGGTTCGGATATGAAGCGTAATATAATGCGGGAGAAGAGGTTCGAAATTAATTAACTGTAAACATTATTATACTAGCATCTAACATAAACTTTAAAAGCTAAACTTTAATTGATCCTACTCTCAATTGAAAAGAACTCTATAAAATAAAAAAAAAAGGAGAAAAGAAAAGCAAATGATGAAACTTAAACTTTACTCTATGTTCATCTCTTTTCACATATGCTTACCTTGTGCACGCAGGTATGAATGCTTCTTAATTACTTTACACCTCCACCCACCATATGAAATATGGATCACCATGTCACAACTATTTTTTTTTTCTTTTTCTTTTAATATCCTGGGTTAATATATATTAGGGTAAAATGGATATAGAGATCTTCTTAACTTTAATTTCTTTTGCAAATAAGCCTCTAAATTTTTATTTTTAAAAATATATATTTTTTAAACTTTATCAAATAGTTTAATATATTTCTCTCTTTAATTAAACTAATTAATTACACAATTATTTATGTACGTAGTATATAGTTGCGTATAGTTTTATAAAGCTTTGAAATATAAATATAATTTTCTTGTATTCTAATCTGTTAAAAAAAAAAAAGCAATAGAAATTAAAGTTTGGATTAACTTATTCCGCTCGTCATGTTTAATTATTAGAGTTCAAGAGAAAAAATAAATTTTTTATATCTTAACGTCTTACAAAATTATGTACAAGGCATCAAATCAAAGTGGTTGTGTAAATAATATTGTTCATTTATTAGAGACTGTTTGGTTCTTCAAAAAAATAAAAATAAAAACAAGTTTTTCAAGAAAAACAAAATTATGAAAACCTCCGCTTTTTTTTTTCAAATTTTGCCCCATAATTGGTTTGAAAAAAAAAATAAGTATTTTTGAAAAGCTTTTTTCCATATTTCACCAAAAACTATCATTTTCATTTTTCAATTTTAAGAAAACAAAACACTAATTTTTCATAATCTGTTATAAAGAAAAAGTTTTTATAAAAAGCCAGCTTATTCTTCCTAGAACCAAAAGAATTAGGAAAATTTAAAAAAATAGTTTATTGTAAAATAATAAATAAATAAATAAATAAGAGTTGCTTAGATGACCATCCCAGAGACCACAATCACATCACGATACAGCAACGAAGTGACAAATAATAAATAAATAAATAAGAAAAAAAAAAAGGAAAAAACGGACGTAATACGTTAGCATCGTTATCACGATTCTTAAAGCACTAACCCCACAGGTATAAGTAAATAGTATTATATGTCGCACATGAATTTGGTCACGCTGATTAAAAACCACCAATTAATTATCTTTATTATTTACTATAGTACACAAATATCTTTGTCTTTTTTAAATCTAGGACAGCATCTGAGAGGATAATTCTTGTCCAGGACCTTTTCTTAAAATATATATATATATATATAAAAATATTTACTATATTATTTTTAAAAATTTTTATTTGGCAAAAAAAAATTTTTGTGTCAATTTAGCATCGTGTTGGACAAAAATAAGAAAGATGATGAATTGTTCACTGTCTTTAAAAAATAATATATTATTTTTCACTTTCAAATTATTTTCTTTTTTTGTATGAGCTGTAAATCTGTACGAAGTTATTAGAATTGTACTGTCGATTATTAAAATTTTTATTTATTCACTGTCTTTTAGTAATTAAAGAGAATTAACGATTCATCATCTTCTAATTATTCCTTCATCTTACCTCTAGATTAAATAAAATAGAATTATTCGGCCAAATAAAATTGTGTAAATTATAAATTTTTAAAAGTGCACAAATATCTTTGTCCTTTGATAATCTAGGACAGCATCTGAGAGGATAATTCGTGTCAAGGACCTTTTCTAAAAAAAAAAAATTTATAAAAAAAATTTATTGACTAAATTCTTCTTTAAAAATTTTATTTGGCCAAATAATTTTCTTTGTGTCAATCTGCCGTCATGTTAGAAAAAAATAAGAAAGATGGTAAATTATTCACCATCTTTAGAAATTTTAAATTATTCTCTTTTTTTTGCATGAGCCGTAAGAATCTTTATAAAGTTGTTAGGATTGTACTGCAAATTACTCTTTTAATAATTAAGGACAATGAATGATTCATCGTCTTTTAATTATTCTTTCATAGAACTATGGGATCAAACAAAACTTTATAAATTATAAATTTTTAAAAAGTTATATTGAAAAATAAAAAAAATCCACGTGGCATTTGTAGAATGGAGTTAGTTACTTGGACACTGACATGAAGACCTTGTTTGGATGTTTCACACAATTAAATCATCCTACTTTTTTGAGTTAAGAATATTCTGTTGTGATTATAAGATAATTTTTTAATTTTTGCTCTCGGAAATTTTTATTTTTTATGATTTAGTACTATAATATATTTTACCCACGAAATAATTTATTATTTTTTAAAAAATAACGTTAAAAATTAAATATGATATCACATACTAAACATTTGATATAATTACTCATCAACCAAATATTATAAATTTCTGCCAAACATCACCAACCCACATTTGGACTGGGCAAGATTTTTTTTATATATATATATTTTTTAGAAAAGACCAGTATGGTACTCTCTTTATTTATTATTATTTGTTAAAAATAAATTTAGATAAAAATGTAAAGTAATTAAATTTTAAATTTAAAATTTTACGTAGTATCCAAATGTAAATTTTTTTTGATACTTGCGCTAGGAATGGCGGATATTCAGCAGGATTGGACTTCAAAAAGTGTGATTGGATTTCACACTATCCATCCTCTATCCCCTTTCCAAGGGGCTTCAAGTAGGTAAAAAGAACCTTTCCTAAGATCACTGTTTTGCTTTATTTTATTCAATCTAAAGTGCTAAAAAGACCCTAGAGAATTCATTAATTTGCCTGCTGGAATAATGAATACCAATCGAAAAAGACGCAGAAGCACAGATAAGTAGGATTAGGTACAAGGATTTCCTCGGAGAGGTCGCCCGGTACCATTATTTTCTATAAATTTCTAATCTATTAGAAAAGAGTGGTCAATTTGCATTAAAAAATTCACCGATTTTAAAATTTTACCAAAGTAAATTATTATTTTAAATTTTGCATATTTGATCCGAAGTTTTGAAAAACTAATCAAACTATCCTAATTATTCCTTTTTCACTCTCTCTCTTTTTTTTTTTGCCTCTTATTCTTTTTTTCTTGCGGACCCTCCTCTACTATCTCCGCGGCTCTCCACGAACAAGAACGACACCACCTTCTCTTCCTCTGCTTTATTTCTTCGCTGGCGTATGCACCAACGCCAACGCTAGAGGTGAAGGACTCGGAGCGAGCGCGGGTGAGAACGGAGCAAATGGAGGCGATGGGGTCGTGGTGGAGACGATGGGGTTGTGGTCGAGACAGTGCTCGCGTCGCTCGTTAGGTTGAGGATAAAGACACGCCCGTGCTTCTCCAATAAACGCTTTCAATAGTAGAGGACAAGGGAGAGACTGCGATAGTGAAAAAAAGATACAGGGAGCAGGAAAAAAAAAATAAAGAAATAAAAAAAATTCTACAGAAAAGTCCAAGAACCGAAGAAGAAGAAAAAAAAAAAAAGTACACTATTTTAGAAGAATTTTGCACTATTTTAGATGAAACTTACACTTTTTGAGGCAAAGTCTTTAACTATATGAGATAAAAGTAACACTCTTTAGGCGAAAATTATACTCTTCGAGTGAACATTACACTGTTTGTCCTCCTTCTCCGCTTCCTCCTCCACCACCTCCTCCTCCTCCCTCTTCACTTTCTCGTGCTTCTTCTGCGCTCATCCAGGGCTGGCGATTTGCAGTGGAGGCAAAGGAGAGAGCAGCAATACCAAAGAAGAGGACGGCGGAGGCGGAGGTAGCCCTCCTCTTCCGCCCCGCGGGGGGTGCGCAAGCTAGGGGTACACGGGCGCGGGCGAGGCGGGCCGCCCGCCGCCCTTTTCTCCAGCATCGCTGCGCTTTCCTCCACCTCCACTGTGCGTCGCCAACCGCGAATGGATGCAGAAGAAGCACGCAAAAGTGAAGAGAAAAAAAGGAGAATGAGGAGAAATAGTGTAACATTCACCCAAAGACTACAACTTTCAGCTAAAAACTGTAACTCTCATCTCAACTTTCGTCTGAAATAGTGTAAAATTCTTATAAAACAGTGCAACTTCATATTCTTCTTCCTTCTTCTCTGGTTCATGGCCTTTCTTGTAGAAAAAAAATATTTTTTTTATTTTTTTTTATTTTTTTTTTATTATTTTTCTATTCTCTGTATCTCTTTTTCGCTATCGCAATCTCTCCCTCGCCCTCTAACGCTGGAAGCGCTCCTTTGAAAGGAGCGGGCGCATCTTCGTCTTCACCCTCATAGACAACAGCAACCGCTGCCTCGACCACGACCCCATCGTCTCCGTCCGCTCCGCTCTTACTCATGCTCATTCCGAGTTCTTCTCCTCCGGCGCCGACGTCGGTACCGACATGCCGCTGTCATTACTGGAGAGCCCCGGAAACGATGGAGGAGGGTCGAAGAGAAAAAAGAAAAAAAAAAGAGAGGGAGACAAATAAGGGTATTTTGGTCAGTTTTTTAAAAATTCGGATCAATCTGTAAAATCTAAAATAGTAATTGGGCTTTTTTTGCAATTAGCCCCCTAAAAAAAAATTATTTTAAAAATAGCTCCAGCAAATTTAAATTTGCAAAATGGCCCTGCCCCTGCCACGTAAGCGCCACGTTAGCGCCATGCCGACTGGGCTGGGGCCAGTCAGTTAATTAAACACGGTGAATCATTCACCATATTTAGTTAAGTTAGACACGGTGAATAATTCACCATGTTTGAGGAAAGGAAAGGGAAAAAAAATATATGTNAGCCCCAGCAAATTTAAATTTGCAAAAATGGCCTTGGCCTTGCCACGTAGGCGACACGTCAACGCCATGCAGGCGGGGCTGGACTAGATAATTAAGTTAAACACGGTGAATCATTCACCATATTTAGTTAAGTTAGACACGGTGAATAATTCACCATGTTTGAGGAAAGGAAAGGGAAAAAAAATATATGTATTATGAAAAAGATAAGTATGGAACACGGTGAACCATTCACCGTGTTCAAACAAACACGGTGAATGGTTCACCGTGTTCAACTTAACAACCCAACCCGTCAGCGTGGCGCTGATGTGGCGCCTACGTGGCAAGGTCAGGGTCATTTTTGCAAATTTAAATTTGCTTAGGTTATTTTTAAAATAAATTTTTTCAGGGTGCTAATTGTTAAAAAACCCCATAGTAATTTGTTTTTGCAAAATCTCAAAATAATTTTTTATGCAAATTGGCCTACTATGTTTACAACTAAATTTTATAGAATTTTATAAATTTGTTTATGTGGCAGTGTGTAATCGGTAAAAACAATATCAATTACGGAAAGATTGTTTTACAAGACAAAGAATAAAATCTGAAGTAAACTTCAAATTGCCTCCCTGTTGTTTATTTTTATTTTGTCATGTTGTGATTCAAAAAATTTGAATTTTTCCTCCTATGGTTTAATTTTCAATTCACTAAAAAATTTTATATAAAACCACAAAGGGGGCTAATTGACATTTTTTCGAACCAAAGAGTGGCAAAATGAAAATGAGCTATGCCACATAGGATCAATTTGAAGTTTATCCTAAAATCTATTTATTAAATTTTTGAATTTTTAAATTATTGTAGCAGTTGTTTGTATGAATAGCACTTTCCATGCACTCGAAAAAAGTGATGATCCCATAAATTAATTAAAAAATTTTGGTTCCGTACTATCTGGAAGGCTAATTACTAGCTAGAAATTAATCCGATTAGACCCAGGGAAGGAGAGGTGGTTGAACTTAAACATCGTGTAATTTCGACTCTTGGATGAGAAGATGCTAAGATTAAGCAGGCTTAGAATTTGTTGTTATTTGTTCTGTGGGGTCTCTGATATGAGCTACAATTTTTGAGGCAAAATTTATTCATGAATAGAGAATTGTGGGGTCATTTGCTGATGCTAATGATACAGTAACATATTTATGTGCTTCAATGCCATTTGATGCAAAATTTGGAAGCTCTGCATACCATTAAAAGTTAAAGTGTTCTGTTGGCTTGTCCTCAAGAAGAGACCTCTTACTGTAGATAATTTATTAAAAAGAGGATGGATAGGCAATACGAATTGTGTGCTGTGTTGGTCTGATATGGAAACAGTAGACCACCTTTTTTCTCAATGTGTATTCTTCAAATTTCTTATGGTGATGTCATTGGAGGATGTCCAAGCAGGAGATTTGGCCGAAGATATGCATATGGTTTGGGACAGACGGAGTGGAAGGATGGGGTCTCAGTCCATGAGCGATGGTTTAGCTGGACTAATTGCCTGTTGGTGGGTTATTTGGGAGACCAGGAATGGTGCGATCTTTAGGAAGAATCAGACCGATCCAATCCGTGGTTGCTATAAGGTTAAACAGCTGACGTCCCTGTGGGGAATCTTCGCCCTATGAAGAAACACTGATTTTTTTTTAAAAAAAAAAAAATTTAAAGCCAGCCTTAACCAGTGATCCAAAAACAGTAGATCCATAGCTTCCCGGGTGACCCAGTCGCATATGCAGTAGCTCCAGATCGATACCCCCATGCACCCCAACCGATGAGGCTAGAGAAAGCTCAATGGGAAGAAGCACTATGGAAAGAAGGGCTTGAATCCCCAAACCATTATGGTTTAGACGCAGATTTTTTTTTTTTTTTCTTCGTCTTTGTCTGGCTTTTCATCTTTTTAGAGGCCTTGTTGCCTCACCCATGTAGCTAAGTTCATATCCTGAATGAATGAAGCGGGTAACGTGCTACCTTTTTCTCAAAAAAAAAAAGAAATGATCGAATTATAAAGTAGGTGATATTTTAGTCCTCAAATATTTTAATTACAGTAATATTCTACTTAATAATGTAATAATAATTAAAATATTATATTATTTTTGATATTAGCAATCTATCTATACTTATTTAAAAAAGATTTATGTTGTGAAACTTAGTTGTAATAGTTCAAAAAGTTTGAGAACTAAAATATAACTAGTTATAGTACGTGTGGGGTCTAAAATATTACGCATCTCAGAGTGCGCAGAAAAATTATAACGAATTAAAGTTTAAAGAGTAAAGTGTCACACACTTCATAGCTTGAGAATCAAAAGTGTAATTTACCCTTAGGGCGCGTTTGGTTTGAGTTATGTAATATTACATAGTATCTCGACGTATTCAAAGTATCTTGAATTTCGGCGTGAGATTACTAATGATACTGTATTAGCGCGTTTGGTTTAATACAGTAATGTAATACTGGATTGCAATATTTATAGCATTACTACGTTTGGTTCAGTCTATAAAATTTAGTAATCTTGACATAAAAATATAGTTTTTTTAAAAAAAATTATCCTTTTGTGGTCATTTGAATATTATTTTTTACTAAAATATAATTTGTACTAGTAAATTAATTATATTAATAAGTAATAAAATAAAAAAACCAAACATGAAAAAAAATTATGTTGCGAAAAATTAATTTCAACCCATAAAAGAATAAATAGAAAAAAGATCATTACACATAAAAGAATAAATAGGTGTTCGTGCGTGAGAGAGAGAGAGAGAGAGAGAGAGGGGGGGGTGGGTCGTGAGAGAGATGAAAATAATGCTGTTACTTGGGTTTCGAAAGTTAAAGAGGTAAAATTGTTATTTTACATAATATATAGTATTATCGGTTTTCACTAATGCAAGATACACGACCCTCCTCTTGTTAATATTTTTATTGTAATCCTGCTCGATTTGTAATTTTATTTTAACGACTAGATTACATAGCGGATGAGCTAAACACAGTAATTCTGGCAGAATTATCTGTAATCCTGTTAGCATAACCCGAACTGAACACACCCTTAAACATATATAAGAAAGTGCCCCGTAATGTAATATAAATGTATTATGCATGTAAATTCTCAATATTCGTGCTACAATAAAGCTGTAATATTCGCGCCACCATGTAGGAAATTGGAGGGGACAAAGAGACCGTTCCAAGTCGTCGCATGAGGTGGGAAAGCAGCACGTGATGTCCTGCGCAACCAAAAACCTGCGTCGTTTATTTAGTGCGGGTGAGAGAGAAGTTGAAAAAGTAATACATTACGATCAGGAGGAGGAGGAATTAATTAATTCTCAATATTTAATTATTAGTCTTCAAAAAGGCACTTTTATTAGTTCAAACCTTATAAACCCGGATCCAATGTTGTTGTTTAATTACAGGTCCGTTTCACACCCACATTGCTTCGGCACCAAGCAACCCCTTTTTTTTTTCTGGTTTATGAATTGAGGATCCAAGTAGGGTCAATTTCATTCGTACCCTCACATAGGGGTGTCAGTGAGCCGAACACAAGTGAACTGGGATCGGCTCGTGTTCGGCTTATTTAGTAAACAAGTCTAACACAAACTAGCTAGTTAAAGTATCGAGCCGAAAAATTCAGCTCGTTAATAAATAAGCAGAACACGAGCCGGTTCACGAGCTGCTCAACGAATAATAAATTAAATGAATTAGATTGGATATATATATATATATATATAAATTTATAAATTCCTAACTATTAAACTTTAATCTAATGGTTGAAAATTTACATATAAATGAGTTTTACTTTATTTTTTTTACTAAAAATCAAATAATATATATATATATATAATTATTTATTTATATATTTCACAAATACCCTCTAAATATAATATTTCTTTCATAAATGCCTTTACCATTACTTTTTTGCTAAATTTCGTTATATAGCTCGGCATTTTTTTTACTTTCTTTAAAAATATGAAATTACCATTTTACCCTTTGTTTACTATTTCTTTAGAGGGATAATTTCATTCGTATCCTTGAAAAGTTTAAGATTATAATAAATGCCTCTACACAATTTGAAATATCAAAATTAACCCTATAAATATTTACTTTGTTTTAAAATAACTTCAAGATATACTATCATTAGTTGGGGTCATTTTAATCTTAGTTACGTTATAGTTACTGTGAATATTTACTTTGAAATGTTTACATTATAATTAATATGAATATTTACTCTAATCTTAGTTACTATGAATATTTACTTTGAAATATAATTGTTTATTTCTAATTGAAATGAATAATTTTTCTAAGCTAAAATCAATGGAATTTTACTAAATCTTTAGTCTAGATAGAGTTTAGTTAATTTTCAAATATAATTGAGGTTATTTATGAAATAAAATCAGTACTTGACCATTAAATATAAAGAGGGGTAAAGTTGAAATTTAAATATTATTAACTTCAATTTGGATGGGCACTTAATGGTAGGATTATCTTTTAAAGTTTTCTAAATTTAGGAGGGTATAGATGATATTTCAATTTTTAGATAGGTATTTATAAAACTAGATAGTTTTAAAAGGATATTGAAAAAAAATTTCCTATTAATTAATGTAAAATAATTATTATTAATTTTTCAAAAGTTTAAGCTGTAAAATAATAATATATTTTGTACTTTTATTTTGAATACGATAGTATTAATTCAACGCAATCAAGCATGGTACGTACAAAGTTTCACCCAAAAAAAAAAAAAACAAAAAAAAAAAAAAAAAAANAAAAAAAAAAAAGAAAAAAAAAAAAGCCAAATTGAGCGCAGCAACATGAACCCATCTAATAGCGAATTAATACATACATGTGACATTATTATAGGAACACAAAGGTTAACTTTTGGGTAAATTGCAAATTTGGTTCTCAAAGTATGAGGCCCGTGATACTTTCATTCTCGAATTCTATTTTTTTAAAAAATTTTTATTTAAATTTTTTAAGTTATTACAATCAAATCGTATAACCTAATTTAGATTACCAAATATTGATATATCGCTCATATAGAGGTGATATAATAATATTATGATGGATGATATATATATCAATAATTAAGATGTCACATCATTTTTACATCAACGATCGATTCATTCGAATTTAGTCAACTAAATTAGTTTGTGAGACTTGATTAATAATACATCAATAATTAAAATGTTATATTAGTTTTACATTAATGATGTATTCAAATCTAGTCAATTAAATTAGTTTGTGGGATTTAATTACATCCATTCTGAAAGTTCAAGTAAAAAATTATAAAAAAATTAAAGTTTATGGGCAATTTATCCTTAATTTTTTTAGGAAAAACTTCAAAAACCCCCCCTGTGGTTTCGTGCATTCTCACTTTGCTACCCTGTGGTTTAAAACGTATCAATTTAGCCCCCTGTGGTTTCATTTTTATCTTTTCGGAAGCTTTTTCGTTAATATTTCGTTAAATTATATACAAAAAACTTCAGATAACCATCTATATTTATCGAATAGTCACTTTAGTATTCTTTAATTTTAACTTTGTCACTGATTTTAAAAAAAAATAATAATAAAATTGATAACAAAAAGATAAAAACGAAACCACAGTGGGGCAAAATGATACGTTTTAAACCACAGGGTAGCAAAGTGAGAATGCACGAAACCACAGGGGTGGTTTTTGAAGTTTTTCCATTTTTTTATCATTTACCAAGGATAAATTTGCCCTATTTTTGCTCTCTTTTTAAGCAGCTCTAACATCTATTTAGCATTTAATTGGTAGAGTTTAAAAAAAAAAAAAAAAAAAAACTGGAACTTGTGTTGTAAAATTTGACACCCAACAACAAAAGCTTCAAAGTAATGCTTCTGAATCTTACATAAAAGGTGGTTGCAATATCTTAATCTAGTATTTTTGACTTTAGGCACTATTTGCATAGCAACTTGTCAATCAACATTACATGTACACCGCAACAGTATGAGATAGCTAACAATTCATTAGCACAATTAATACAAATAACCAAACAAAATATGACTCAAGAACCTGAACTGCCACACCTACATAAAAGAAAAAAAGCAAAACAAAGTGGGTATGGTGAAGTGCAATGCAGTAGTAAATGGGGCCCACCCATTAGTGGGCCCTTCCTCCCTCTGAGTGGAGCTGACTTCTCTCTCTCTCTCTCTCTCTCTCCCTCTCTCCATGGCTGAAATGTCAAGCATACACCAACTCCAACAGCACCTCCAAAAAAAAAAATCATTGATGTTAAATATAAAAATATTTAAAATCAGTTTTTTATTAGTTTAAATTTTTAAAATATAATAGTTATTTTATTTATTTAATATGGTATCAAAACGAGAGGTTCTGAGTTTGAGTTTGGTCAGGCTCTTAGCATTATTAATTTTTTCTAACTTAATTCGAATACATCCATATGGAGTTAGTGAAGAGTCTCGGATACATGCCAGTATTGGCTACTAACTTAAGATTTAAAAATATAAGGATTGTTACTTTTATTTAACAATTGATCTGCCAACTCCACTTTAGGCAGAAGAAGATGAAAAAGTCAGTGATGTGTTACATGATTGTTATCTCTCAACCTCACCCACCCCCAATCCCAGTTAACCACACATATCAAAACAACCAGATTCTAATCTAACAATAATAATCCCATTCCCTTCTTCGATTCCATTTTTCTTTCCCTTCCTTTCTCGTTGTTGTTGTTGTTGTTGTTGTTGCTGCTTCCAAGAACTGCGGAGACAGAGAGACAGAGAGAGAGGGAAAAAAAAAAGAAAAATAAAAAATTAAAGAAACTCGATCGTTTCCGATGGATTCGACGTTCTACGATCCGGAGTCGGGCGACGGGGAGGGGGCGCAGCTGGGCGTGTACGTGCACCACGCGCGCGGCATCCACAACATCTGCATCTACGCGAGCCAGGACGTGTACGCGAAGCTGTCGCTGACGCGCAGCCCCGACGAGGCGGTGTCGACGCGCGTCGCGGCGGGCGGCGGCGCCAACCCGCGGTTCGACGAGCTGGTGGCCGTCGGCCGCGTCGCCTCCCCGCGGTCCGCCGTCCTCAAGTGCGAGATCTGGATGCTCAGCCGCGCCCGCAGCCTCCTCGACGACCAGCTCCTCGGCTTCGCCCTCGTCCCCCTCTCCTCCGTCGCCGCCGCCGCCGGCCGCTCCCTCACCCAGGACTTCTCCCTCTCCTCCACCGACCTCTTCCACTCCCCCGCCGGCACCGTCCGCCTCACCCTCTCCCTCGACTCCCCTCCCGCCACCGCCGCCGCCGCCGGCAGCACCGCACCGTCGTCCGCCGGCATCACTTCCGAGGTCGTCATTCTCGACCCGGCCGACTACCGCCGGCTCGAGCCCCCCGACGTCGCCGTCGAGGAGGAGAACCGGCGGATGGTCGCCGAGTACTTCGACATCATGTCGCCCGCGTCGACGGCGACCGCCGCTCCTCTGCTCCGCCTCGACTCCGACTACGATATGACGTCGCCGAATTCTCCCGACGACGATCCTTCTTCCTTCGCTTCCTCCGCCACCACCACCACCACCACCACTAGTCTGAGCGACGAGAGCAAGAAGATCGCCGCAGATTCGTCTTCTTCCTCCAATTCATCATCATTAGCCGCGGAGGCCGTCGGCACTCCGACTTCGAAACCCGGGGCGGTGGTGGAGAGTAGTTGTAGCAAGCTCGAGAACGAGCACTCCAAGGACCGCAAAGCCGGCGCCGAATTGGGGTCGGTGTTCGAGTCGCCGATGGGGAACATAAGCCTCGAGGCGGAGCAGGCCGCGATGCAGCAGCAGATCGTCGAGATGTACATGAAGAGCATGCAGCAGTTCACGGAGTCGCTGGCGAAGATGAAGCTGCCGATGGACCTCGACAACCCGCGGCCGGACGACGACCGCGGGGCCGTAATCCAGAGCCAGAATAATGATAACAACAATAATGATACCAAGTTGGATGTGGAAGAGAAGAATAAGAAGAAGGATGGGTCCAGAGTGTTCTACGGAAGCAGGGCATTTTTCTGAGAGGAATGCGTTTGTCGAAAAACTTAAGATGGTGGATGGTTTGTCATTGTGAGTGTTAGTATCTGTCCATTACTTGGCTTATTTTTCCTCTGTTTCGGAACTTATATAACAGAGAGATACAGTTGTGCTGTTTGAATTTGTCACATATAGATATATATATTACGAGTCTCTTTGTAGCAATTTTTGTGGGTATTGGGTTTTCTCTTAATCATGTATCTTGAAACGTAGTTTCAATGGAACAAAGTTTAATGACATGAGAAGAGAAACTGGAGTGCTATCTCGCCGTTTAGATCATATATGTCTCTGCATGAGTAACTCTGCAGTTTGTTTTCGACGAAAACTTACCGCGACTCGACGGTCCGACTAGCTGAGCCAAATCAAACTCAACGTGGAAGCTCATTTCGTAAAGAAGCAATGCCCGAAACCGCGATAGTCCAGCTAAACAACTTAGACCCGATGTTTGCGGCCAAAGGTGAGTGGCAGGAACATTCAGCAGAAATCAGAACTGATGGTGTCACTCATGGCTAAATGGCAGGAACGGTTACCGACAGCATATCCGGCAACATCAGTTTGCGAGAAACGGGAGAACAGTTGTAGCCCGCGAACAAGACTAGCTACCGACGCCCCGACACGAAAAACATCAACACCAGGCTTTGTCTTCTTATTACAGAAGCTTTGTATTCAATTTCAGCTTACTATTTCTGCAACTTAGGCTAACTTGTACCTCATCTTCTAAGTCGATATAATTGTTTCTGAGTGTAGATTTTTCTCTCCTGTAACTCTCAACCACAGGTATTTGGGTTACTTCAGCAATTCAATGAAACCATTGTGACATGTTGTTCTTTTCTGCCATGATGCATAAGCTAAATGACAATCCGTAAACTTCGCAACTACCTTCCTCTTTTCCGACTTAGATACGGAAATTCGAGAGCTAGGAGATGTTTCGAAGTAATTGTGAGGATTTAACTCAGGTAAATATTGTCGAAAGTAGCGATCGAATTCACGACCTTACAGAATTCACGACCTTACAGAATCGCAGATGCTTGGGAATATATTTAACGACTACTATTTGGGTTCCTTGTTTCCTACAAGTGCTTAAGATTATGTATTTGTGAAGTTCTTTGTGAATATATAATATGAAAAGAACATGATAACACTACTTAAACCTTTCCTAGGGGTAATAAATACTCACGGTATCCAAACCCGGATTTTGGACAATATATTGTGTTTGGATCAGAACCCGATTTACAATCGGGTGTCCGAATCCAAACCTATTTTGTCCTAGTTTTAAGCCTTCAAAAAATTTCTAAAAAGAAAATGTCAATGAAATAAAATTTTGAATTAAAACTTTGTGTATACAAATTGAAAATATTGTAATGTAAAGGGTTAATTACACCAGTAGTCCCCAACCTTTGCACCAATTTTCACTTAGATTCCTAACTTTTTTTTTTTTTTGCAATTGAGTCCCTAATCTCTTGATTTTATTCCAATTATGTCCCAGCCGTTAAAAAAACTGTTATAATTAACAGAATCGCTACGTCAGCGCCTATTTGGCAACCTTTTGCATGTTACTTTAGATCCCTAAACTTTGCACGTTTTTCACTTTAGTCCCTAAATATAAAAATTCAAAATTTTAAATTTAAACTCAAAAATAATATTAAAATTAAAATTTTAAACTAACGAGAAATTAGAAATTTGAATTTGAATTTAAAGCTGAATTAAAATTTTGAATTGAAATTCAAATTTTAAATTTAAATTTTTAATTGAATCTAAATTTTGAATTCAAACTTAAAATTTTGATTTTGATTTTGATTTTTCAATTGACATTTAAAATGAAAGTTTTGAAACCGAAATTTAAATTTAAAATCTAAATTTAAATTTCAAATCATATTCAAAATTTTGATTTTAAATTTTAAATTTGAATTCAAAATTTAAATTTGAATTTAAGATTTGATTTCAATTCTAAATTTGAATTTAAACTTCGAATTCAAATTCACATTTTGAATTTGAAATTTCAAATCGATGTTTGAAATTAAATTAGAATTTAGAATTCGAAATGTGAATTTGAATTTAAAATTAAAATTTTAAAATTAAATACAAAATCGGGTCCAATTTAAATTTGAATCCAAAATCAAAATTTAAATTTAAAATTTAAATCTTAAATTAAAAATCTTGTTTTGAATTTATAAATTTAATGGGTTAATTACACTCTCGGTCCCCAACGTTTACACCGTTTTTTAATTTAGTCCCCAATCTTTTTTCTTTTTTTTTTGCAATCCGCTGACACAGCGCCACCGTAGCGCTGACACGACGCCTCCGTAGCGCTGATATGGCGCCTCCGTGACACTGACATGGTGCTGACGTGGGATTTTTCGTCAATTTTAACACATATCTAACTGCTGGAACTTAATTATAATAAAATCAAACGATTAGAGACTTTATTGTAAAAAAAAAGATTGGGGACCAAATTGAAAAACGGTGTAAAGGTTAGGAACTATTGGTGTAATTAACCCTAATGTAAAGATCATTTCACTTTTTTTTTTTTACAATAAAATATTTAAATAATTTAATTTAAATTAAATTCTTTACTATGTGAGGTTGCCAACTTTCATAAAGAGGCGGGCCTATATGTTTTAGGACATGTTTGGTTGTCTGGAAATGACTGCAGTGAAAAAGATTACTTATACAAAAGTGAGTTCTGAGTTCAATTGGTTGGTTAACTACGAAGTGAAAAATAAAGCATTACAGTTTTATATTTTTGCTTGTTTGATTATTTGATTATATATAAAGAAATGAAAATATAACAATGGCTTTTTTTTGCAAATGGTCCCCTGAAAAAATTTTATTTTAAAAATAACCCTGTCAAAATTTAATTTACAAAAATGGCCTTGGCCCTACCACTCAGGCGCCATGTTAGCGCCACGAGGGCAGAACTATGGCCGGTGTGTTAAGTTGAACACGGTGAACCATTCACCGTGTTCATACACGGTGAATGATTCACCGTGTTTCATATTTATATTCCTTTCTTTTCTTTTAGGGATGTCAACGGGTCGGGTTTGGATCGGGTTTTCAAAAATCCGAATCCGAATCCGAATCCGAAAATCAAATTAAAACCCGAACCCGAATCCGAACCTAGCGGGTTTTAAAAATCCATACCCATATAACTTTAATATATGGATATGGGTATGGATTTTTAAAACCCGCCGGGCTCGGATTCGTGTTCGGATTTTAATTTGATTTTCGGATTCGATTTCAGGTTTTTAAAAACCAAATCCAAACCCGACCCGTTGACATTCCTAAAGGAGAAAAAATGAATATAAATATGAAACACGGTGAATCATTCACCGTATTTGAACACGGGAAATGGTTCACCGTGTTCAACTTAACACACTGGCTCCAGTCCTGCCCGTGTGGCACTGACGTGACGCCTGCGTGGCAAATCCAGGACCATTTTTGCAAATTAAATTTTAACATGGCTATTTTTTAAATAAAAATTTGCCAAGGGGCTAAATTGAAAAAAAGCCCTATAACAATCGATAGAAACTCATAATTTAAACATATATTTGGAATTAAAGAATAAATTTTACAATTTAAATTTAAACTTAAATGTGAGTTAAATTTTTAATTAAACTTTAAGATATACAATCAAATTTATAATTTGAATTTAAAGTTTAAGTTATATTTAGTAATTGAAATTAAATCCTAAAATTAAATTTCAACTTAAAAATCAAACCTTAATTCAAATTTAAATTCATAATTTGAATCAACTTTTGATTTACAAATTGATCTTAAATTTTGAATTCAAATGTGAATTCACAATTTGAATTAAAATTAAAATTAAAATTTACCAAAAGTGGACCTTGGGTTTAAGTAGAATTCGGGTGAAAACTATTTCTTCCCCACTATTACTTCCATAACTATGGAAGTAAAGTTTCTCCAATTATGCTATTTGTTTGACAAAAAGTGAATAGTCTTGATAAATAATAAATTATAATGTAATAAATAAAAAAAATAATATGATTGTTTTCCTATATAATTGAAAAAAATGTAATCTAAAGCAACTAAATAAATTTTTTATATATAAATTATAACAACACAGCAATAAAATCAGAGACTAAAAAAAAAATATTAATACTAAACTAACCAATTTTCATCATATTTTAAATGTGCAAACTAACTGAAAAAAATGTACTAAAACTTAAATGATCACATTTTAAACATGCAAACCAAATAAAAGATTAATTAGTAATACAATTAAATATATTTAAATATAGCTACATTACCTAATGTATCATTTTTTTTTTTTTCCCTTCACCTCTCTTCACCGTAAATTACTTCGTCCCAGGGTGGACCAAAATCAGTTACGCTTTTTGGAGTAACTTGAGTTTCAACTGTATTTTTATTACGACGAAATAAATAGGAGAAGTGGTCATTTATGGCTGGGGTTCCCTTACCCTATTATTGTTTTGGAAAAAAATATATGTTATATTTTTTTTATATTTTAATATGTAGTTTGCTTTTTTTAACTGGGATTCAAGTTTATAATAATAGGAATACCATAGTAATTCAACAAATACCATGCACATAAAACAATATAACTAATTAGAGTGAATCAAAATCAACTAGTTATGCACAAATTAAGTAAAAGATGAACCACAGTTGAATCAAAAACCAAAGAACCAAACCACAAACAACTAATAATGTAAAACTCACAAATAAGTAGATCAAAAACACAGCAGCCCAAAGATAATAGGAATTATAGCAACCGACTGTCTCTAACGCAAGTGGCAAAGGGTCTGGCAGTTGTTACCCGAGGTCCCAAGTTCGAATTCTAGTTGATCCACATTTCCAACTAAGTTTATTTCTAAAAAAAATAAATGAACCCGGTAGCATGTTATCTTTCTCTCTCAAAACAAAAAAACGGAATTATAACAACTAAGAATCCTAAAGAACTGTTGAAACGAAAAATCTGAAAACTCTCTATATATGATTTGTGCACTGAGCTTAGGGAAGAAGTAGCAGAAAGATAAAGGAGGAGCTCCCCCAATTCTCAACTTACAATCGCGTGCCACCTCAACCCTAAAAGCTGTGCAGAATATAGTTGGTGTTTTGACTAACTTTTGAAAAGTGATTTTGAACCAAAAAATGATTCTTGGTTCTTGTTTCTAAATTTTAATTCTAATTCTTAGAATTAGTCTTCCAACTCTCGAGGCCCAAAATCAGAAGCATCTAATTTGATCAGAGAAAACCTAACCAAAATGCGAATGCATGCACTACATTACCTGTTATCAGGGGTACACCTGGGCTTGGACTTAAACAAGGCCCGGCCCGATAAGCCACGTAGAGATCGGGCTTTGAGTTTGCAAATTATAACGGATTCTAAAATTTAAGTCTAAAAAAGTTTTGGATCTATTTGGACATGTCCAAACTGCGCCGACCCGAAAGCCCGAATCATTAGTGCCTCTTGCACTTTTTGTGACCTAACTTTATAATTTATCTAATTTGAAGCATTTAATGCCTCTTGCACATCAAAAATTATGTGCGGAGGGTATTTTTGCATGCTTTATTCGCATATTTTACATATGTCATATGGCTACAATTCCATATATGTAGGCAAATGGGCCAAAATTTTATACGAAAAGAATATATCGAATAATTTAAATTAGATAAATTAAAATATGGGTACTATTTTTTTAAAAAAATTGTAGTTTAATCAAAATAGACCACACAAAGTTTACATAAGTTTATGACAAAAATGTAAGCGATGGGCCAAAATTTTGTACCAAAAGAATTATCGAATAGTTTAAATCAAATAAATCTAAAAAATGGACACTAAAACAAAAATTTTGAAAAATTAGTAATTTAATCAAAATAGGCCAAACAAACTTTACATAAGTTTTATCCAATTTTTTTTTATATTTTTCTACCGATTATATTATTTCAGGAACCTCCTAACACCCGTCGAAGAAAAAGAAACAGAGAGATTAATAAAGCTTCTTTTTTTTAGAGCTTTTACTTATATACCCCCTCGCTACTATTTAAAAATTTTTAATTTATCTTTCTATTTTAAAAATATCCTTCTAAACTCAAAATTCCATAAATAAATCCTAAAATTTAGGAGTATTTTTGAATTAATGTTTAAAAATTAATAAAAGTATTAACCCTAACCTCTTGAGATTAGCCAATGCTCAAAATGGTATAGCTGGACTAGGAGGTTTAAACCCTATTATATTTTACATATAGAACTATTTCAAATCTTAGGAGTGTTTCAACTACGCGCATGAGCACCAGGCGATGTGAGACTCATCTTACTAGCCTTAACTAACCTTATTGAAAGTTGTGCTCCACCCATAATAGTCGTAAGCCGCAGAACCGCACTCTACGTGCCATATTACATGTCGTATGATCTTAACGCTGCCGAAACTCATTTCATACTTCCGGCTGGTGATTGACTATAGTAGCAACTGTGACGCCCCACTTAATTTCTAGAGGGTCATCTATTATGTAACTACTCTAAGGGGCCGTTTGGTTGGATATAGTTGCAGAAACAGTGTAGTTGGAAATACATGCAGTTGCAAATGCTGCAGTTATAATTACACCTAGTCTGTTTGGTTTTACGCAGTTGCAACTGCTGCAGTTACATTTCTTCTGTTTGGTAATATGAAGCTGATAGTTGTATTTATGAATTTTGTCACCTCTTCAGATAGAGTGGTGAGGTTTCCTTCATTAAACATAAAATAATTATATAAATTTATTAATTATTTAAATTTACTATTTATAAATAAATAAGTAGATATATATAATATTTTTATATTTTTCAATAATTCTTCAACTTATTAATCGACACATTTAAAATTTTTAATTTATTTAATTTTAATATGTAAATCAAACTTTAAAAATTTAAACGATTCTCTCATTTTTTTAATCAAATTTAATAATTATAATTAATTAAAACTTATTAAATTAACATACACGATCACATTCTATAAAAATTTAGAAAAAAAAAACTATATTTATATTTTAAATAAAATAAATTTAAAAAAATTAATTTTTTGCACAAATCTTGTATTGTCTAAAAAATTTTATTAGTATGAGTTTATTTATAAGTATTTTTATTTACCTATATACTTATATTATTTATTTATTTAGCTATTTATTTATTTATTTATTATTGTTAATTTGTGGGTAATCCTATTCCTCACCAACTGCTGCAGTTAGAACTACGACCAATTTGGATGTAGTTCCAACTGTAGCATTTGGGCCTTCTTGTGCAGTTGGAACTGCAGCAGTTGAACTCAACTACACTAAACCAAACAAAGGAATTGTGGCTGCACGCATTTGCAACTGCACTGCAGTTGCAAATGCGTACAACCAAACAGCCCCTAACTCTACTAGTGAAACCCCAGGTGGCTAAATCTCTTAATCCAGCTATAGCATTTTGGGCAGTGATTTGGTCCAACAGGTTAAGAGAGTTAAGCGTGTTAAGACTAGAGTAGTCCTATAATGGGTGACCCTTGAGAAGTTGGAGCATTACAGTTGGTATCAAAATCAATTACCAGCTGGCAGTATGAGATTAGTTTCGATTGAGTCAAATTATACAGCGGATAAAGTAAGACTCCCATACTGATGATTATGAGCATGGCTCACTCACAAGGTTGGTTAAGATTAACAAGACGAGTCTCATATTGTCTGATACTTATGACTCTGAGCCAAACGAGAATGTCACAGCTTAAAGAGAGGGAAAAAATATAGGTCCCCAAATAGTCCTATATATAATATATAATATGATTAAAACTCTTAACCCGCCTATAGTATTTTGGGCAGTAGTCAGTACTTCAACCTAAGAAGTTAAAAGAATTAAGCGTGATAGGACTAAAATATTTCTAAGATGAATAATCCTTAAAAAATTTGGGGCCCCGCAATACTTAAATCTCTTAAGCCTAACGGTCATTCACAATATTATAATTGAATTAAAAAATCTAATTATATTATATTTTATATATATATAAATATTTTAAATTTTAAGCGCCTTCACATATATATATTTTCTTTTTCTTTTTTTACCATCCCCTCCCAAGCTTCCAACAGCCGACTTGCTGTCATCATCATATACAACTAGTGGAGTGCTCATCAGTGACTTAACATAACTCTTTATATATATATATATATATATATATATATATATATATATAGAGCAGGGCTGCTGTGCTCTCGGGAGCACGGAGGCCTCCGTGCTCCTGAGCCGTTTTTGATGATGAAGTTTCCGAATCGACGATCGGCTCCGTTAAATTTGATCTAGC
>NC_033638.1:5903415-5910091 GCF_001540865.1 Ananas comosus
CCGTTTAAACTTTGAAAACGGCAGAATTACCATCAAAATTATGGATTTGATCTTTCAATACTCAGTATAATGATATCAAAAATCAAAAAATTATTTTAAACTTCAAATGCGTTAGATTAAGTCTAATGGAGCCGATCGTCGATTCGAAAATTCCATCATCGAAAATGACTTAGGAGCACGGAGGAGGCTCCGTGCTCCTGAGAGCACAACAGTATATATATATATATATATATATATATATATATATATATATAACACGTGGTCACATGGAAAAATAAAAAAAAATAATAAAAAATAAGGTCAACCATGCATACCAATCTATGTTGGAAAAAAAGTCTACGTTGTACCTTTGACTGATCTATATATACCCGTGCAATGTACGGATGTATTTATAATAATAATTTAATTATATTTCGTAATATATAATTATAAAAATTAAAAAAAATTAAATATTAGATTTTTTAAAAAAATATATAAATTTGTTTTTTCTATTTTTCTCTTTAACTTTCAAAAAAATTATATTTTATTTTTTCAAAATTTCAATTAAGTTGATGTATTTAACCTCTCTTCGTCAGGATTACATCACTAGTTCATTCATCTCTTATAATTTATATCAAAATTATCCTAAAATAACAACTATTTTTTTGACATGCACACATAATATTTCTCAAAAAAACATATCCCACTACTATTAATTTATTTTTTTTCATCAAAAGAAGGATTAGAAAACAAAAGAGACTTTTTCCCGTCTCTATCATTTTAAATGATCATCTTAACTCTACATGGCCACAAAAGTAAAAGGTTTTACTTTTCTATTCTCCGTATAAGGCACAATATATAGAAGAGTGAAACAGGAACCATGAGTGGACCTTTCATTTTTTTTTTACAAATTAAGGATAAATTTTGAAGAGAAAAAAAAGTTAAAATATATATAAACTCTCATGTGTAATATGTTGGACTTTTAAAACAAAATTTTATTTAATATTGAGGGTCGTCTAACGTAATTAAGTAAAATAAAATTAGAACTAAAGTTCATACAAATATACTTTTTTGACTTTTCAATAAAAAGAAAAAAAATATATTGTAACTAAATTATTGTAATATATGAAACATTTAAGAACAATGCTTCAATACACTATAAGTATTGAAATCAAACTCTTAATTAGTAAAAGGTATAATTGTATTTTACATAAAGTAACCTATTGAGCAGGTTACCAATTTGAATTAGTTAATATGACAATATTGAAAAAAAATTAGTAATATATACCAAATTTGTTAGCATCCAATAATATTAAGTATCTTATTTAGTTTTGTTACTTACCAAATTAGATAATACCCAATTTGTTATCCAACTCAAAAAAATATTAAATTTAAATTTAAGTTTTGAAGTTGGTATTGTAATGTAAAGTTTTAATTTCAAAATTTATATTAAACTTTTAAATTTTGAATCTACATTGTCGCAATGTGTAAGTTACGTTATCATTCATTTTAAAACGACATTTTGAAATATGGAATGATATGTTTTATAAATTGAGGTATGTATGAAATTAAACGATGTGATCAGGGGTATATAATATTATAAAATTATAATCATGCACAATAGGCATAGCTGTTATTTATTATGTTTTGTAACCTGGCATACAACTGCTGTATACAGTTTCAATATCGTATCTATTTTAATTGAGCTTTTTTGCACAGGCTTGGGTATGCACCTGTTTAATACGTGTCCTTTGCTCGTGTATTAATTTATTTGTGCCTTAAAGATTAATACACACGAACCAACAGAACGTTATTAAAACAAATCCGTAGAGGAGACTATCGTTGTAGAATATGGAAGGAGGTAATAATAATAATAATAATAATAATAATAATAATAATAATAACTTATAATTTTTATAAGAAAGGTTTATTATAACAAAAAAAAAACAACAACATTAATAAATACAATGTTCATAACGATCATTAAAAACGATTAAACAAAATACAACGCCACCACCACGCACACACTCAGTCCACTGTTTCGTCCTAAACCTGCTATGCAAGGTCGGGGGCAAGTTCTCGACGCACTATCTACCCTTACACCGCTCGCAGTACACGAGGATGTTGGTTCAGTTACCTCAGGGGTGGACGCGGCTGGGACTGGATGAGCGACCTTGTCATTCTCGTTTCACCTTAGAATTACCCATTATATATATATGTATAAATATATATACTAAGAGAAGAGGTAGGGAAGGGGGGGAGAGAGAGAGAGAGAGATCTACTACAGAAAGTTAGATAGAGATTATTCACTTATCTACTTGAACGTTTGATTACTTTCACTTTTTTTTTTTTATTAGGTTGTAAACTTACGTATTAAATATTGATATGTGCTAGAGTCTCAGCTAGCGAGCTGAAGCGCACTCTTAACTCTTGAGACCGTAACGAGTAGTTTGTGGTTTTTTGAATTACTAACTATGAGCTCTAAGGTGTAAGCTTTGAATTAACGAAATATAAAAAATTTTATTTTTATTCTATAACGAGTGGTTTGTTGGGGATTGAGAGAGAACGGCGGAAATTTACTACTTATTTATGATTTTGGCTTTCCCTGACGCTGTTATTAAAGTTGGGTATTCGCTCAGAACGAACACGGGGAACGAAATTTTAACTTATCTGGTTATGTGGACGACGTAAATATATAGATAGATAGATATATATATATATATATATATATATATATATATATGATACATAAATAGTTAACACCTAAGATAAACAGTAGAGAGAAAAAGATTACAATCCATTAAATTTTGCTCTGCTTCGAATGGAAAAGTATTCCGTAAAAACGGCACGTACGGTGTTAGTTAGTTTCAGAGTTAGATAACTCAAACGAACTTTTGGTGCAAAAACACCGTTATTTAAGACCACTTTTGCTGGTTGTTGATGTATGAACTATACCGCAATCTTCCCATGTTCACATCGACATTTCGGTTGTTATTATTGACCCCTGTTCAACAAAATGTAGTTCACGGTTTGGGTAACCACCACTTAATTAGTAGCTAAAAAAAATCGAGTAAATTAATTAAACTAGAATAAAATTCATACATCCCTCAAAGGTCGATAACCCAACCCGGAGGTGTTAAATACCATTGATCGTTTCACCTTTATATTTGCATCCAAACATTAATTGTACTAGTACAAACGGTACCAAACACGTACAATTAAACCAGAACGAAAATATATAAAAACGAAAGTTTTATTCGTACAAGCCATCTCATAAACCGTTCTCTTTTCAGTTTTTGAAAACAATTGTTATTTTTGTTAACTCTATAATCCCAAGTTTTTATCTTTGAGGTTTCATTTAATTTGAAGTTAAAGTGAGGTGCTTCGTTGAAATCCGGAGAAAGCCATAACACAGTAAAAAAATAAAAATAAAAACTTCTGGTTAATATATATTAAATTATACGGCCGTACGTATGAAAAGATAACAATAAAACAAACTAATGTAATGTAATGTGCGGGCGGTTCATTATCTACTATAAAACAAAATTTTTTTTCATTTTCAAAAAAAAAAGGACACTTTGTTTGTGAAACCTATCTTATGATAAAGTACATTTTTAAAATAAAAAAAATTTTTTTCTTCTCGGCTGTTATTATGGTCTGTTTCGAAATTATATGGTAGTTTATCGTACAATAACATGTCATGCTCGTTTGTTTGGGAGTGTTTTGACCACCTCTCACTATAATAAGAGTAACAAAAAGTCTATGTAACAAAGGCTGACGCTGAGCCAGCTACACGAGATGTTAGTTGTTGTAATGTGTTTTTGCGGCCTTCTACGGCGGCGTTATTGATAAAACCGTCCATTTGAACGAAGTCGTGTCAAATAAGCAAACTATTGTCACAACTAAGTTAGGAGTGTATATACCGGGTTTTACCATTAAACCTTTTAGGATTGTTGACTCCCCCCAAGAGGTACGTTAAAACGGTTTATGCAAATGACCCGGCCCGGCTACATTGCCGGGTATTGACAATGGCGTCCCGAGCTGGATTTGACGCCTTCGAAGGACCCGGTCGTGTGAGTCCGCCGCCACGTCCCGCCCTTCGACTTCCTCCGACTGCACCTGTTCCGCTAGTGGTTGTTGAAGCACCACGACTACGCTGACCCGAAGAAGCTGCCACTAGGCGCGTTCGAGGGGATGCCGCCCGACCCGGGTTTCCTGCACACGTGGGGCCGGGTGGTCCTCGACCGGGCGCTGCGGCGCGCGGTCCCGTAGCACGACGACTTCTTGTAGTTGCCGCGCGAGGGCGAGAGGGGGTTGAGGTAGTTTAGTTACCGGCATTAGCCAGGGTTGCGGTTGCAGTGGTTCTGGTACTAGCCGTTGATGCTTCCAAGACGCCTGTGCAGTAATTGTAAATTGTGAATGTAATTTCGTATTATTATCATCGCCAAGCCAAAGATTAATTAAGCTAACAATTTGATATATAATATATATATCCGTGAGGCACACCAATGCAGTGTGGAGAGGTCCCGGATTGCCGGTTGCAGCGGTGCCAAATGGTCGGGCCGACGCGGCTGCAGCCCACGAGGCCGTTGTCGAACGTCAACCTGGGTCGCTTCGTCCGTCGCCGCGTTCGGCTGCAGTGCCAAGATTAGCAGCCCCGGCTGGTCAGCTAGCTCTCCCTCTCGGAGCTGGCCCACTCGGAGGAGGAGGGGCCGGTCGTCTGGGTCGACTAGTGGCGCCAGCGCTTCCGCAGGTTCCCGGGGCACTAGGAGCAGTAGTACAGGCCGCCGGGGAAGCTGTAAAGGAAGCGCTTTAGGTCGCTAGTCTAGAGGCGTTAGGAGACCCGGCCTATAGGGCCCCTCCGGCCGCCGCGCCGCGAGTGGCTGTAGTAAAAGCCTGTTATGTTAGGATCATTCAAGATTATTATAACGAAGGGAGAACGGATACTTTGAGATAGATTTAAAACAAGTTTTAATTAGCATCAGCAACGTTTCTAGTCAGTAGCGCATAAGAGTAGTTTAATTACCAAAAACAAAGGAAGTCCGCCTTCCGACGGCCACTGCACCATAGGAGTCAGCAAGCGGCTGTCGCAGGGGTACTGGCTGTACGCGTACGCAGGCCTGGGCAGCTGGCCGATGGGCCCGGCCTGGATGGCCAAGATGTGCCCGCTGTGCCAGATGAGGAAGCCGCTGCCCAACTCGATGTGGCTGATGTGAGTGGTGGAGCAGGTCCGGGGGTTTAACCACAGATAGGGGGAGCTTCTTCCGGTGAGCACGATGAGCAGGGCCACGTTCAGCCAGCTGGACCGGCCTTCGGCCACACTCTTGGACCGGAAGCTGCAGGTTGACGCGCAGGCGTTGAGGCCGGCTTACGGGCCCCCGGTGTGGCACAAGAACAAGAGCTGGGGCGGCCGCCAGGTGTTGCGCGGCTTCTTCGTGGACGATCCCAAGCTCTTCCACAAGAACCCCGGGGCTCCCCTCCCCCTGCAACGCAAATCTCACCTGCACACGTTCCTGAACTCGAACCACCTACTCCTCCCCTTATCCTCCCACCGAAACCCAAGAGTGCAAGAAGTGCACCCTTTAAACTTCGTAAGTGATTGAAACTCCTAGATTAGGTAACTAACCGCAGGAATAAAAAATCCCTAGACTCTAACTACTTACCCCTAAACCCGGAAAACCCTAAATTTCCCCGGGAAAGTAACCAATTCACCATGTTATTTCTCACCGAAGGCACCCTTAATTTTTCATTAACCTAAGGTACCTTCAACGTGTTGATTTTCACATTGGTAAAGTTAGAGAAGCTCCCAGTTAACATTAAACTCACAAATTGTTACAGTAAGTCAACTCTTTTAACTTACGAAGAAATATATAAATACGAGAGAGGACGAACAGAGATAACAACAATGAATAAAATAGTACCTACTTTTTAATAACAGCTATTAATCATATCAAAGGTTATAACCCCTCTGGTACTTATGATATGTGAGAATTAATAGAGGGTGGTTCACATTAACTAAATTTCGCCTTTGGAGAATAAGTCATTTTCCCTATGGATAGCTGATGAGATTTATTATATATTTTATACAGAAAGTCTATAGCCCCTCCTCAAAACTAATCCTCACCTTTTTGAATTTTATATTTTGTCGTAAAAAGAATAGTAGTGTGGTACATAGATTTCATAGAGATAATTTAAAAGGGTAAAAGAGTTAGAGAGAGTTTTACGTAAGTTGAGATGTCCGTGTATATATGGGTCCCTTTTTTTTTCATGTGTGTTTAATTTTTCAACATATTAAAATCTCCTTATGAAGTTATGTAGTACATTTAAAACTAGTAAATAAAAAAATTTATCTACCGACTTTACATTATACTAAGATTTCTGCTGGATGATAAAACCGTATCCATAGTAAGTAGTCCATGGATAAATTTCCTATAAAACCAGAATCGTTTTATAAAACCGGATGTTTTAACCAAAATAGGTTGATTCTTATAATATTGGAAGAGTTTATGGATGTTGTTATCAACCTTAAGTTTAATGTTGATTTGATATTTAAATTTATGTTTCGTTGTATTGTTTGAATTAATATTTAGTTTAAGTTAAAAATTTATATTTTGTGTTTAAATTTTATTTTGAAAGTCAAGTTTAAGTTTTAAATTAAATTTAGTTTTTAATTTTAAACCGAAAGTCTAATTTTCAC
>NC_033638.1:5910116-5931978 GCF_001540865.1 Ananas comosus
GATATAATAATTTTTAGTGGATATTACTTTCTCTAAAATAAAGTTTCAGTGAATATTAATATAACTACCCTATAAACTCTTTAAGTGCCTATAATGTAACGTTTTCTTAACCGCTCACGTCTATAATGCGCACTCTTCTTTTTATAAATTGAAATAAACTCTTATTTAATGATGAATCAATTAATAAACTTTACTAACCAACTTTTAAAGACCTGTATTTTTATAATCATCTTGGGAATTACTTGGGATACACTCTTCGACTGTGCACCGCGAGATATACGAACGGTGCACAGTTCGAATTTATATTCTAGATTACTGTTTTTTAATTATAGAAAATGATATAATAATTTTTAGTGGATATTACTTTCTCTAAAATAAAGTTTCAGTGAATATTAATATAACTACCCTATAAACTCTTTAAGTGCCTATAATGTAACGTTTTCTTAACCGCTCACGTCTATAATGCGCACTCTTCTTTTTATAAATTGAAATAAACTCTTATTTAATGATGAATCAATTAATAAACTTTACTAACCAACTTTTAAAGACCTGTATTTTTATAATCATCTTGGGAATTACTTGGGATACACTCTTCGACTGTGCACCGCGAGATATACGAACGGTGCACAGTTCGAATTTATATTCTAGATTACTGTTTTTTAATTATAGAAAATGATATAATAATTTTTTAGTGGATATTACTTTCTCTAAAATAAAGTTTCAGTGGATATTAATATAACTACCCTATAAACTCTTTAAGTGCCTATAATGTAACGTTTTCTTAACCGCTCACGTCTATAATGCGCACTCTTCTTTTTATAAATTGAAATAAACTCTTATTTAATGATGAATCAATTAATAAACTTTACTAACCAACTTTTAAAGACCTGTATTTTTATAATCATCTTGGGAATTACTTGGGATACACTCTTCGACTGTGCACCGCGAGATATACGAACGGTGCACAGTTCGAATTTATATTCTAGATTACTGTTTTTTAATTATAGAAAATGATATAATAATTTTTTAGTGGATATTACTTTCTCTAAAATAAAGTTTCAGTGGATATTAATATAACTACCCTATAAACTCTTTAAGTGCCTATAATGTAACGTTTTCTTAACCGCTCACGTCTATAATGCGCACTCTTCTTTTTATAAATTGAAATAAACTCTTATTTAATGATGAATCAATTAATAAACTTTACTAACCAACTTTTAAAGACCTGTATTTTTATAATCATCTTGGGAATTACTTGGGATACACTCTTCGACTGTGCACCGCGAGATATACGAACGGTGCACAGTTCGAATTTATATTCTAGATTACTGTTTTTTAATTATAGAAAATGATATAATAATTTTTAATGGATGTTACTTCCTTTAAAATAAAGTTTCAGTGGATATTAATACAACCCTATAAACTCTTTAAATGCCTATAATTCAACGCTTTCTTAAGCGCCACGCCTATAATGCGTACTCTTCTTTTTATAAATAGAAATAAATCCTTATTTAATAATGAATCAATTAATAAACTTTACTAACCAACTTTTAAAGACCTGTATTTTTATAATCATTTTTTCCTATCTCCGTAAAAACCTTTCTCCTTTTTTAAATTTTGAGTGCAATGAGGACATTAAAAGAATCGAGAATTTACAATTACAAAATTTTATCTTGTATAATAAAGGGATGACAGTGAAGACATTAAAAGTAAAGCATTAAAAAAAAAGGGATGACAGTGAGGATATTGAAAGGTAGAAGTACGTTGTTTCAAAAAAAAGAAATATAATAGAATTTGTGGTTGTAGATATATAAAAACTTAGAATTTTCACTGTCATCCTTTTATTGTATGCACACGAATGAGATTAAGCACAGTTTATACTTTCAAATCAATTAGAGTAATATATGAATTTATAATTACAGTAAACATTAAAAAGTATAGTTAAAATCAATAGTAAAACAAAATAAAAGATATTAATTTTTTGTCATTAGATCTTATATTTAAGCTTGACACGTGGCAAGCATATAGAGCGCCACGTGTCAGCTTCTCACATAGGGTTTATTAATGGTTCTACTTTAGTATATAGTAATAGATAGATTAGAACGAAAGTACATACAAATATACTGTTTTGATTTTTCAGTGAAAGGGCAAAAAATATATTGTAACTAAATTATTGTAATATATGAAACATTTAATATGTAGAGAGTCGAGAGATATTTAATATTGTAACTAAATTATATCTTTTATTCTATTGATTCGTGTGATAGATGAAAAAGATAAATTACGAGATGTAATTTTAAAATTAAAGTTTTATAAGAGAGGCATTATCTCATCATACTCTGCTTAGATTATAATTAAAATAAAATTTATACTCCGTCTTCGTCCTGAAGATGTAATTTTAGATTTTTTTTGGTATTTTCGTATCCAACGTATTATATCTTTTTCTCGTATTATATCTTTTTCTCATTTTATTTGCAACACCGTCAAATAATTCTAGTTCACGCACTCAAAATAATCTCCTCCACCCCCTCTCCAAATTGACCGTTGACCAACTCATCTACTCCCCAGTACAAAGGTCTGACCACCGACCATACACACGGGTTACCACCATCATCAAAGTTGAACACTTCATATTCCACAGATAATTGTTCCAACGGTAATAACCCAAAAGGATTTCGATCTCTAACTGAATATATATATATATATATATATATATATATATATATATATATATAAGCATATACATAGATATATATAAGCGCATCAAAAGTTCAACTTTTACTTCCTCCTCCTCCTCCTCCATTACATGGGCAACGGACTCGCCCCGTGCTTCGCTCCGCGCTCGCACTCCGGCACTGTAAAATTGGTTTTCTGGGGCAGCGGCGGCGCGTCAGAGTCGCTGTTGCCCCCGCGGGATCGGCCGCTCCTAGCCGGGGAGCTCATGTTCGAGTTCCCCGACCGCGTGCTCTGCCGCGCCGATGCATTCTATGTCGGCCGCCCCTTCCCCATCCTCTCCTTCGACGACGCGCTCCTCCCGGGCCACACCTACTTCGTCCTCCCGCTCGACCGCCTCCGACCGCCGTCGGCCGTCGTCACCGTCGCGTCCCTCGCGTCGCTGTCGCCCGCCGGCCTGCCCGTCGAGTTCGCGGGAGCGCAGTGCAGGCCGTTCGAGTACGTGAGGGGGCACGACGGCAGGATGGCGATCAAGGTGGTGCCGGAGTTTATCGCGAGAGTCATCACCGCAGGCGGACAAGAAGGAAGCGATCGTCGGCATGAGACGGCAGCAGCAGCGACACCTCTGTGCAGCACGCCGGAGCTGCAGAAGCACTACGCGCAGCTGGTCGGGTTGGCCAGGGAGCGGCCGTGGTCGCCGCAGCTCGAGACGATTAAGGAAGTCACGAACAGCACTATTTTTTCTAAAAACCAAACGAACAGAAAATACTTTTTCAGACAGAAAACTAGATAGTTTTCGATAAATCGAAGACCCCCTAAGATTTTGTTGAGGGGTTTGCCTAGGAGCTTAAGTTAATTATGTAATTAATCATACAATATAACTATCCTTTCTTAGTTTTTTTTTTTTTTTCCTTGGGGATTCTCTTTTGCTAATATCTCCCCTATACAACCTTGTTTTTTTTAACAAAATTCTCCTATTTATAGCTAGCCAAAATTGATCAATTAGAGTAAAATGGAAAAAAAAAAAAAAACTAAGAAAGGATAGTTATATTGTATGAGTTTCATACAAATGATGGAAAGTTAAAAAGGATTGTGTGTGCGTGTGCGTGTGCGTGTGTGTGTATGTGAGAGAGAGAGAGAGAGAGAGAGAGAGAGAGAGAGAGAGAGAGAGAGAGAGAGACCTAGCTCTCAATTGGGAGAAAAGGAACAAAAAAACAAAAGGAAAACTTTAGATATCCTCATTGGTTTAGTACTTTTTTATTTTAATATTCTGTGGTTTAGTGTATAGATCTTATGTTAACTTCCGCTTTTATCTAAAAAAAAAAAAAACTTCTGCTTTAAAGCTTCAGATAATCCTTCTATGGTTCACCGAATCGAATTTTTTTTTAGAAAGAAAAATAGCATGCTATCCGTAAACCCTTTTTTTATGTGAATCAATTAGGATTGGAACTTGGAATCTCGGATATCAGTCACCAAGTATTTTGCCACTTGCGCTAGAACAATCGGTTTTACCAATTTTTTATTTTAATATCTTGTGGTTTTAACTTTATTATTGGTTTAACGAAAAAGCAAATGGAGTAGGTCACAGAAAGATAAAAACAAAACCACAAGATACTAAAATGATACACTTTAAACTATAAGATATTAAAGTAAAAATGCGATAATTACACAACCTATTTGAAGTTTTTCTTTAATAAAAAAAAAGTTTGTGCGGAAGAATATATAGATATGTATAGAGATAGTAGGGCTACTATGCTATTAACGGCACAACAGTTCTTGTGCTCCTAATTAGTTTCCTAACCATTCATCAATTTCTCTTCTCTGTGATAGATAGTTGGGGTGAGAGAAAAGAGAAATTAGGAAGAAATTGGGTGTCTTATTTTTTCTTCTCTTTAAATTTTTCTTTTTTTTGAATTTCTCTATAATTTCTTTTCTCTCTCTCATCCTAATCATTAATCATCAAAATTGATAGATAGTTAGAAAGTTAGGAGTATAAGTACTGCTGTACTCTTAATAACATAGCAGTCCTACTATATATATATATATAGAGAGAACTAGGTTAGAATACTATTAATGGTACCAAGTCATTAGTGCTATTAGATTTTCAACCCGTGGATGAAGGAATGTGCGGCTAGGATGATAGCGATTCTCTAGAGTTGAGTAGGTGGTTGGTTAAATAGTATGATCTAACAGATGAAAATAGTCAAAAGAGTAGATCTAATGGCAGAAAACTTGGTAACACATTAAGGGCGTGTTTGGTTCGAAGTCGGAGTCGGAATCGGAATTGGAATCAAAATAAGCTGGAATCGGAATCGGAATGACTCATTTCCTAATTCCGTTTGGTTCATTACCTAATTTGGAATCGGAATAAATCATTTTAATTGTTGGTGTTTGGTTCAAGTGGATATAAAAAACGTAATCAAATTAATATACTAATATTATCTTTATAATATATTAATTTAAATTCAAATTAAAAATTAAATATTAAAAATTTACATCAAAATTTTGAAATAATGTCAAAATTTTAAATATATTTTTTTTTTAAAAAAAATTAAACTTTGAAGTTGAGTGGATAATTCAAAATATGAAACTAAATTTTTATTTATTCAAATTCAAACTTAAAATTACAATTTAAATTTTAATTTGAATCCATAAATTTAATTTAAGTTTGAAATAAAATTTGAATAAACTTTATATAAATTAAAATTTAATTTAAATTCAAATTTATAAGTTAAATTTGAAATACTTGATTAAATTTTAACTTTTAGTTAAATTAAAATTTAAAATTATATATTTAATTTTTAAATTTTAACTCATATTTTAATTAAAAAAGTTGAAAAAATAAATTTAATCCAAATAAATATCCATTCCGTCCGGATTCAACTTCCAATCCGACCTCCTAGGTCGGATTGAGAAAAGGGGTGATCGGAGGATTCCCATTCAACTCGGGAATCGAAATTAGAATGGGACTCCTGCTTACCAAACACCCACAAACGTATTCATCCATTCCGATTCTGATTCCATGATGAAAAAGAAGCGAATCAAACACGCCCTAAGTGTTTGGTGCTATCAATAGCATTATAGCCGGATTCTATATACATAAGTTTAGAAACATATATTTTAGTTTATTTAAAATATAATTTACTTGATTCATTACTGTATGCGCAATATAATGTTAGAGTATAATATAATTTTTCTAGCATACACTTTCATCACGTGTTACGTACGTAATCGACCAAGCAATAGCTGGTTTGTGAAATAATTCCCCGCACCCGGTGTATCTACATGTTTCAAGCACCCATTTTTTAATGAATCAATATTTTGAAATCAAAATTTAAATTGATAAATATGATCTACACCATCTAATGGATCTACATACTAAAAATCACAAGATTTTGAAATTTATTACTAAGGCATCATATAATCCCAAAAATCAATGACAATGAAATGTTCATTGTGTGATTTATGAGAAGATGATGTTCAAATTTTATAAATTTTGATATATAAACCTTCCGAGTATCATAGAGTTTATCTAATAAATTAAATTTTCATTTTTAGATGTCTATCGTAATAGCTGTGTACAAGTTTTACTCTGCAATTATATGTTTGAAAATTATTATCATGTTAAATCAAAATCTAATAATTGGACGGCTTAAATATAGAAAAGTATGAGTTTGAATAGTCTATTGTCAAAGAATGAAGCAATTCTGAAAATAAGAAATAAAGAAAAAAATCATTGTTTGATTTATAAAAAAACATAATGTTTAAAACTCGGTGAAGTTGATATGTAAGCTTTTTGGGTGAAACATGTAACAAACTAGATTTTTACCCATGCGATGCACGGCTAATATAATAATATAGAATAATAAAAATTATTATGTGATGATAATAAAAAAAATTTTTAATTAATTTTATTTTTTTTAATAAATAAAAAATATACTATCAATCTTAATTATAGTACATATTAAAATACACAAGCTAGAGAAAAAAAAATTTGGACCAAAGTAAATATCCAACTAAAATGCAAAATTCAATCCTGCTCTATTATCTATGAATTGGTGTGCAAAATAATTTACATTTACATATTGGTGTGCAAAACAAAATGATAACTAAAATTGATATGAAAAATTACAAATGACATTAATATTTAAGTATATAATGAGATTAACTAAACTTTCATATTTGACACAAATTAGAGTAAGCACACGTATATTATTTCCCTACTGTCACTTTTAAGATTTAAAAATATATAGATGTTGGTGTTTAAGATAATATAAAGAAAAAAAACTTTGTTGCATGAAGATGGAAAGTTACAGGAGTGACAGTAGGGAAAAAAAAATTACGAAATGAAAATTACAGAAGTGACAGTAGAAAAATAATATGTTCTATTTTAAAACATTAACATTTAAGAGCTAAGAAAATTACAGGAGTGACGTGAGTTTTAAATTTTTTCCTCTTTCCAAAAATGCCTCTATCCTTTTTTACTAATATTTTTATGTCTAGAAATTTTCAACCAATCATTTCAAATAATTAACTAAGTAATAATTTATTCCTAAATAAAGATAAATATTTTTCTTCTCATGCGTAATATCCGCACCCGCCAATTCTTTCGCAACTTAATATCCGTAAATTTCTCAAATATCTCAACAGTCATCAGCATGAGAGTCTCGCTCTTCCTACTATATAACCCTGACTCAGCCGAGACTTCTTATATTTTCGACAAATAATTAGCTTTAATACCAATTATGACGTCCCAACTTTTCAGGGGATCATCCATTCTAGGATTGCTCTAGTCCTAATATATTTAACTCTCTTAACTTTTTGGATCTAATCACTGCCCAAAATGGTATAACCGAATTAAACATTTTAGTCTTATTATATCTCATATATAAGACTATTTGGGATCTCACAATTTTAGCGCGAAATTGACACGAAAATCAAAGTTTTAGAGCTCACTGCTCTTCCGGACACACGAAAATTCTTGTGGGTGCTCGAAAATGCTTTGGCACTTCTCTCGCTAGCAATGTAGTGTTTGCAAATGTCCGAAAAGGAAATTCTAGCATCTTAAATCTTTTGGAACCTACGGAGCGGGTGTTAAGACTGCTAGTAAATAACTTTTACTTATTTAAGCTTGGTAAACTGAATTATAAACAAATACTAAGCTATTTTTGGATGAAAATAAATTTATTAACTTTATATAATACCACACAATTATTTATAATAATTAGGTATAATTAGGAACAAATTAATCCAATAATCTTAGCCAATGTAATAGAGGGCATTTTATATAATTCATTAATTTATAATGACAAAAATTATATTAATAATTTTGAAGGAGTATCCATAATATTTTATAATTTTTAAGAGAAACTTTTCAAATTGCCTTTTATTATTTTGTATATATATATAAAGAGAGAGAGAGGAAGAGAGAGAGAGAGAGAGAGAGTCTGACTACTATATTATCGATAATATCAAACTCTTGGTACTATCGAGTTTTCTATCATTAGATCTACCCTTTGATCATTTTCATCCGTTAGATTATACTATTTAACAACCACCTACTCGAACCATTTTATACTCATAAGTTTTCGACCGTTGGATGAAGGGATGTGTGGTTAGGATGATAGTGGCCCCTTAGGATTTAGTGGGTGATTGGTTGAATAGTATGATCTAACTGGTGGCAATGGTCAAAAGAGTAGATCTAACGATCGAAAACTTATGAGTACAAAAGGGTCTATACTCATAAGAGTATAGTAGCCGGACTCTATATATATATATCTGGTTAGGATAATAGTAGTTCCCTAGAGTTGAGTGGATGGTTGGTTGCACAATATGATCTAATGGGTTAAAATAGTCAAGGGGGTAGATCTAACGGCCGAAAACTTATGAGTACAAAAGGGTCTATACTCATAAGAGTATAGTAGCCGGACTCTATATATATATATCTGGTTAGGATAATAGTAGTTCCCTAGAGTTGAGTGGATGGTTGGTTGCACAATATGATCTAATGGGTTAAAATAGTCAAGGGGGTAGATCTAACGGCCGAAAACTTGTGAGTATAAAAGGGTCTATACTGATAAGAGTATAATAGTAGGACTATACATATAGAGAGAGAGAGAGAGTTCGACTACTATATTATTGATAGTACCAAGCACTTGGTGCTATTGAGTTTTCCGCCATTCGATCTATCCCTTTGACCATTTCTACCTGTTAGATCGTATTATTCGACCAACCACTTACTTAACTCTAGAGAACCATTAATATCTTAACCGCACATTTCTTCATGTAAGGGTCGAAAATCTAATAGCATCAATGACTTAGTACTATTAATAATATAGTATCCTAATTCTGTATATAAGTTTGCCTACTATATTATCTGTACAACGAAAGGAGAATGTAAATCTTACATATTTTTTATCAGAACACTAATTATACACACTAGTCATATCAAATTCTTTTTTTAAAAAAAAAAGTACTAAAAATTTGATGACAAATATCACAAATGCCTCCATGGAAGACTAAAATTTTGTCAATAGTCCTCTAAAATTCTAAATATTATAATGCCCTTCTAAAACTCAAAAGATACTCATAGGTACCCCTCTTGATTATGTTCCATCAAAATCTGATCAAACGGATAGTAAATGCCTTTTCACCCTTGTATAGCCTATTAAATACACTTTTTAATGCTTAAAAAGTATAATTTTCGAAACTCGAATAAGGATCTAATCAAAACTCCAAACCTCATCCGAAGCAGACTAGATATGAAAAGGCTAAATTACAGAAATTCTCTGTCAATATCCATTTTTTTACTTTTTTCTCCTTACCATTCAAAAATCTATATTTTGTCGTCTTAAAAATAAAAAAATATTCACTTTAGCCCCTGCTGTTAGTGTTCTATTAGGGTTCCGTTTATATCTTATTTTTTATACCCAAAATATCTCTGAAACCCTTATTTATACCCACACACATGCCCTTAGCCGCCGCCTCGCCCTCGCCTTCGCCTTCGCCCTCGCCCACCCCTCTGTCTATGCCTAAACGCATGCCCTTTTCTCTCCTCCGCCATGGGAATGAGTAAGATTGGGGAGGAGGAGATAAAGAAGATGAGAACAATTTAGTTATTTTGTCACTCCTTCTTCTTCACGAAAAACACCGGCGCTTCCCAAGGCGATACACTGGATCTCACATACCCCTTATCCATCAGATCCTGAAGCTGCGCCTTCAGCTCTCTCAGCTCTGCCGGTGCCACCCGGTAGGGTGTCTTCGAGATTGGCGCAGTTTCAGGAACTACGTCAATTATAAACTCCATCTCTCTATCCGACGGTATAGTTGTTAACTCCGGAGGAAAAACATCCGAAAAATCGCGGACTATAGGGATATCCTTGAGTCCTGGCGCTGCCATAGACACCTCTGCCACAGTCGCCAAGAAAGTGACGCATCCCCTACTCATCAGCTGTCGAGCCCTCGCCGACGAAATTCATGTGGCAAACAGCGTACTTTTGCAGCCTCTGTACGTGAACTCCTCCTGGCCTGGCTCACAGAACATCACTGTCCTAGCTCCACAGTCAATCGTCGCATAGTACCGTGCCAGCCAATCCATGCCAAGCACAACATCAAAGTCCTGCAGCCGCCTTAAGACCAACAGGTCGGTAGGCATAATCTAAGAGCCTAGCTGCACCGGACATGACAAACAACACTCTGCTATCTGTAAAACATGGTCGAAAATCTACACCTCTCATGCATGCAACAACGGTCCTACCTCTAGACCATGCAATGATGCAAATGCTCGGTTAACAAAAAAATGTGATGCACCGGTATCAAATAAGGTACGAGCTCTAATACCAGAAATCAAAATGATACTTGCCACCACCCGATCAGCTGCTGTAGAGTCCTCTACCTGAGCTGCATACACCCTGCCATTCGAGGCCTGCTGTCGTTGCTCACTCTGTCACGGCAATGACGCCCTGTCATCCTGGCGGTAACTCGGTGCTGCTCCATAAGACTGCTGAGGTGCCGGCGGTGCTAAAGCCGTCGATGGTACTGGTGATACTGCTCGGGGACAAGCTGCCCTTATATGTCCAGACTGTGCACAAGTGAAACATCGGTCCTCTCGCTGCTCACACTGTCGGGGCCAGTGTGGTCCCCCATAAATCACACACTGCGGAGTCCCCTGCGACTGTCTCTGCTGACGAGGTCCCCCAGAACACTGTCGCCCCGAAAACCCACGACCTTGAGAGGGTGATCGTGGAGGTCCTCGGCGGATGCCTGCTGCTCGACTGTCTCCGTCATCTGGAACCAGGCGCTTTCTATCCTGACTCTGCCCCGGCACCTGAGCCCGCTCACGGATCGATACATCTCCTCTCTCAACCCACAATGCTTGCTCAATCGACGCATCCAAGGTCCTCAACCTTTGCGCCTGTACCAACCGAAAGATCTCTGGCCTTAAGCCCCTCTCATACAGATATACCTTGTGGGCCTCATCCCTGGCTACAAACGGCACACAGTTCAGAAGCCGAATAAACTCGCGAGTGTACTCCAGAACTAATCGCTCCCCCTGCTGTAGCTTCTTCAGATCCTCTTCAAGTTTCTGCTTCATGCTGTTTGAAAAATACCACGTACAACATTCTGCAGAACTCATCCCACTTCATCTGTAGCGCCACCAATCCTCGAGTCTGCCTCATCCTTCTCCACCAGGAGTGCGCATCGCCGGCCAAACAGTGTACTCCCAGATGTACCTGTTCCTGCTCTGGTATGAATAAGTCCTCAAATAACTTCTCCATCGCGCTCACCTAGCCCTCTACAACCCAGGGCTTCGTGCAATTGCCATCGAAGCGCGGCGGATCAAACGGACGAAAATGAGCGAGCCTCTCTGTTATCTGCTCCTGCTCAGCCTCAGACATCTGCAACGCCTCTCCAGAGAATGTAACAGGCGCCGTAGGAACTGTCACTGGTGGGGGTACAGCTGCGGCTGGTGCGACCACGGGTGTAGTCAGTGGTGGTGCTGGCTGCTCTGGTCTCTAGGCGCTGTGCTCGGCGGCAGAGTAAATGTCTCACACATCCTCTGTAACAGTGCCCCCTGCTGCCTCGTCGCCTTAGTCAGGGCAGCCAACTGCTCTCTCAGATCAGGGGGTGCACTCGATCCTGCCTGCTCAGGCATCTCTGATGGCGCGGCACGTTCCCGCGTCGGTGGTCGACCTCGGCGCCGATACATGGCTACCTAAAATCAAAACAATGGTCAGATACAAAACACAATCACTCTCGACCCAATCAAACGAAAGTCTAGAAGGCCGCCCGCCTCTGTTTCTCCTCAAAATTATGCCGTTTGCAGCCGACATAATTTTCTTAGCCGAAATAGACGCCACTTCAGTCACTCACTCCACTTTAGGAATTAAAATAATTCAATCGCTGACTTTCGCGATAAATCACGCCTCTCGCGTCTTACCTTCCTAAGGTTTGCCAAGCTTAAGGTTTCTAGGTCCCAACGACCTAATTCTAAGTTTTGATACCAACTTAATCTGTCATGTCCCGAATTATACGTTTTTCCGGGCACGCCAACAGATCCGCCGTATATATAGGAATTTGCCCTATATACGAAGCGATAGCTGTACCTGTAAACAAAACCAAGCTACAACCACCAGGTAAAGAGCTGCTAAACTGAACTGAAGGTTGTTTGTGTAAATAATGAGAAAAGAGAAGGGCGTGATAGATTTAAATTTTGAAATTCAAATGTGGCTAAGTCGAATTCAATTCAAGTCCAGTTTGAATCCGAACCTAAGCCCGAATATAAACCCACCCTAAATTTATCTGCGTATTGGTGGACCCCTATTATTATTATTTTCTTTCTCTCACATAAAAAAAAGGTGGGGTCCACAACCAAAAAAAAAAGGTTTTAATTGAGATTCGCGTATCTTATTTTCAAAAGAAGTGTGGAGCCCACGATTCAAAAAAAATATATACTACGTGGGGCCCACAATTCAAAAAAAAAAGAAAAAAAGAAAAAAAAAAGTAGAAAAACGATGGTGCACCAGTCATAAGATACCATTAAACCGGGCCATGATTAACTGGTTCCATGATAACTATTTAAATATTTAAATTATTAAAATTGATTTGAACTGACGGCTAAGATCAGTTTAAATTAAGATGTCATTAATTAGTTTCATACTTTATTTATTTTTCTCTTTTTTTAAAAAAAAAAGAAAGAGAGGAAAAAAAAAAGAAAAGCGTTTACGAGAGAAAGAAGGGGAAAACTAAGTACCCACACCCACCATGTACAAAAAAAAACTGCCCACTTATCCACTAACTAAAAAATCTATAAAAGGGGGAAAGATACGATAAAGAGGGGAATTTTTTAGAGGTTGTTAAAAATCAACTGTTTAGGCAAAAAAAAAAACGAGAGAGAAACAAGATTCGTTCAAAAAAAAGGTAAAGATATCCATTCAAAAAAAAAAAAAAACGAATTATATTTTCTTTCTTCTCCTCCTCACAAAAATAATAATAATAATAATGCTCGTGTCCTCCCTCCATCCCTACATCAACGGCGGAGCTTCATCCGCGGGAGCTTAGCGGCGGAGATGATGTGAAGCCGACGATATTCCGTTTGGCGCTTAGCCGTCGGCGAAAGTAACGAACGGCCTTCACTCATCCATCGTGCGTTACCTCTAGAAATAACATGTGTATCACGTACACAAGCTCCCGCACATGCATGCAAATTAAAGAGATGTACATTAATTATGATATGTAGCCGCAGCTTTATTGATGAAGTAAGGTGCTTTGGTGCTGTCGCACATACGTGCAAATTAGGAGATGTACATTAATTATGATGAATAGATATGTGGCTACAGACTTTATTAATGAAGTATGTGCTTTGGTGCTATGCGGCTTCAACTTCGATACTCCCTTAATTTCCAAGTCTGATTTTGCTTTAAAGTCTTTTATTTTGAAATCATGCATTCTACGCCGACGATTGAAGATTGAACTTTTTGCCGTTAAGAAAAAAAAAAAAAGGAAGATATATATGTATATAATCAGCCTAATTTGGTGATCGCCCATGAATACTGCGCCGTTGCCGACTACATTAATCAATGCCCGTATTGATAAATATTGCAAAAGGGAGGCGAGTAATTATTATTATCGTTACTCTAAGACGAGAGACAGAAGAAAGAAAATATTTGTTTATTTATTCATTATGTTTTGAATTTAGAATTCAAAACCTAAAATTATCTTGAACTCTTGAACTCTTTTCAAATAGTCAGGAGACTTTATATGTATATATATATATACATATACATACATACATACATACATATATATATATATATATATATATATATATATATATATATATATATATATATATATATATATATAGTGAGGCTGACTATGCTTCGGAAGCCACGGAGCTTTCCGTGTCTTCCAGCATCTTTTCGATGTTAAGCGACTTTTGAACTCGTCGGATCGGCTCCGTTAAACTTGATCTAAGAGTATGAAGTAGCCCCTAAGAAAAAAATTTATAATTTTACGATATCATTTGCCTAGTAAACGAGAGGGGCTCAAAGATCAACGGCTGAAAATAAAATCTTACAAATGTAATAGATATGACATTGAAATTTTAATCAAGATACTTGATCTTTGTTATTATAGTATAAAGAATTTCTATCAAGAATTTCAACGTATTTGATATTTCTAGCACGTTAAACTTGCAAACGGTCACTACGGCATTGAAATTTGTTGATTTTGAGGCCGCATTCGATCACTAGGCAAATGATTATCGAAAAATATAAAATTATATTTTCTAGAATATCCAAATACTCTAGATCAAGTTTAACGTAGCCATCGACAACTTTGAAAAGTCGCCAACATCGAAAACGAGCTGGCAAGAAGAAAACAGAGCTCCGTGCCTTCCGATAACATTGTACCTGCACCCTATATATATATATATCACTTAATATATATATTATATATATGTATATCATATATAAGTTACATATATATGTATAATATATATGTATACATATAATAATATTTATATGTGTATATATGTATAATATACACATATATATAATATGTGTATATATGTATAGTATACACATATATATATATATATGTGTATATATACATATATATACATATACATACATAACATATGTATACATATATATATATATATATATAGAGTAAATGAGGATTTATCTATGGGTTTGAAATTCAAATTTAAAACATGATTTCAGAACATCTTTGAAATTTTCAGTTGAAATCTCAAGTTTGAATAAGCTGTACCGGCCTAATCTTAACACTATGAATCCAAAGCCCAAGTCCAGATTTTAACCATGCAAGCTCAATTCAAAGCATTAACTACACCATATGAGCCAAACGGAGCCTGCAACCACATCCAAAGCTAAATCCAAACTACACGGGTCGGAATCTGGCCTAAACTCAGATCTACAACCAATCTAAACCTTAACTATTCTAACCCACATAGAGCCTAAGCCCAAATATAGCTTTTTAAATCAAACTCAGGCTTGATTCTAAACCTAAACTATATGGGCCTGACTTCAGCCCAAGCCTAAATCCAATGGCCAACCTATATCTTAACATAGCTCATACTAAACCTCACACCTAAGCCTAACCCAAGCTAAACCAATACGAAACTTGATCCAAATCCAAATCAACATTTGTCCTGAGCCATAACTATAGGACTATATCAATCCAACCTCCATACCAAGTCCTTAGAAACAAACTATTCAACCCAACCATATTCAAACTCGATCAAATTCTAAATATATGTTTAGAATTGATCAAATCGTCTTTTTATCTTAGTACATGTGACTAAGGTAAAAAAAATAAATTAGATTTTTACTAATCAAATTAAATCGATTGGACTCTAATACATATACTTAGAATTCAAACAAAAGAAACCAAGTTAAACTCTAATATGTATAATTAGAGTTTAATTTAAATCAATTTTGGATAGTCCTAATACATATATTTAGTATTTAGCCATCCTTCACCTTAGAGTGAACTCAAATATGGTTTGACTCTAATATACATACTTAGAGTTCAATTAAATTAATTAGACTTTAATATGTATAATTAGAGTTAATCTAAATCAAATCATCTAATTCTAATACATGTAGATTTAGCCGTCCTGCACCTTATAATGGACTCAAATCCGATTGGACTCTGACACATACAATTAGAGTCTAATCAATTCAAACCCAACTAAATCCTAATACATGTAAGTAGGATTTAGTTAAATCTAATTGGATTAACCCCTTAAAATTATAGGTGTAATCCAAATTAAGTTCAATCGACCGTCATACTCATGTCGTTGAACTAATCATTTTCTCTTTTTGTACACTAGGGGTATGTCCGTGGTTAAGCTATGTAATTGTATGGTGAATTATGTTATAAAATTCATCTTTTATTTAATTTCAGTCTATTTCAGCATTACAAAGGTCTCTTAATCGAAGATGCCCTAACACTTTGTAGGAGTAATTAACAATAAACGCTTGCGTTTATTGGAAGCCATGAATCCACAATACCTGATAACCATATATAATTAAATATTAATCTGAATCATGAATAGAACCCCACGGAAAATTTAAAATAGATTAACCGTGCGAGGTGCGTCATTCGTGGTCGCAGACAAAGGTATAAATAAATATCAGGTTCACTATACATACAAAGCCGCCAAGATACAAACATCCCTCGCTCCAGCGAGTAAATCAACATAAGTATGTACATGAACCAAAATACCCCAAAACTATCTGTAGATGGTATTCTTCTAGAACTGCAACCAGGGAAGGGATTTAGCTCGCGACTCCCTTTCCACGATCAGAATCGGCGACAGCAGCAACCGCAGAAGAAGGCTATGCAAAAAGGGGTCAACAACAGGGTGTGAGAACTACTGCAAAAAGGAGTAGTCCTCAGTGGATACCGCTACCGACTTCAACGGCTTACCCACTAAGTCTATAGAAAGTATGCACAAGAATAGTAAAGGAAGCTGAAAACACTCTACAGCTATATGCCACTATACTATCGCTAACCAACATTGGCTATTTGTAGATATAACAAAAGGCAATCTCTGACCCAATCTCACTAGGGACTGTGAACGCACCCGTCCCGCCTGTCGAAACTACACCAACCACCACCACGCTGGGTTGTCGGTGGAGAGCAAGTCCAACCAGGACATTACGACATCAACGCAAAAGCATAAAACTCGACTCCGGAGTGGCACTCATGGACGCTACCCAACCGAGTATGCAAGCGTGTCTCTGCCGAGCTCAATCAGGCTCTCACAGGCTATAATCAAAGCAAATGAGTCTAACTGGTCTAACAACCAAAACTCACGTGCTCTTGGCACAATCTGATGCAAATACAGAAATCTGGATCCACCGTCAACCACGACGGCACCCGACAGTCCGAAACAGTCTATACACTACTGTAAAAATAAACTCGGCATCCCAGCACGAGCGTAAACTCATCCTACACTAATCTGGGTATTCACCGCATACGAACAGCGACGATACAAACAAACCACAGCTCCTAAAACTAAATCTGATAATTTTCAGAAAGTGACAGTGTAGGGTTCAATAGTTTTCTCTTAAGTCAATTCCAAGTCCAATATGAATTTACTACTAGCTTAACTCCAAATTCAGATTTTATAGCCTAATCTATAATTTCCATGAATTCGAGTACTTGCAAGATAAACCAATAACCAATGCACATGTTGACGTTGATAGGACTTAGAAGGAAATCCGGCGATTCCGGTAAACTTCAACCTACCTCAAAACGCTCGTCCAACAACGGCGAGAAGTCAAAAGAAGGGAAAACATGCACTCGTCCGGTCTCCAACGACACAACCACGACACCCACGCGCTCGTACGGCCCTCCGAATCGACGTCGAAAATCACCTGAGCTTGAGCCGTGATTTCAACCACAAGCACGTCCTGTAACACACTGGACCTTTGCAAATTGCGAGGTTCGAGTGTTTGGATGTATTCCGAACTTTTCCACACTTGGTGGAGGGCCGTCAATGGTATACCGGTCTAAAAGTTCGATCTCGAGAGTTTTGGACAAGTCCTGAGAGTTTTTACTCTCGGGGACCGGTCCCTGGAAGGAGAGACCGGTTCCCCCAGTGAACAGTGCTGCGGCAGCTCTGAGGCAACCGGTCCCTGGCAGGCGAGACCGGTNCCACCTCCTGAGAAGTCGTCGGCTGGCTCACCACCGTCCATAGTGAAACTAAAGACCGTAATCTCAAGCGTGAGAAAAACTATGACCACGTAGCGTAAGGAAACAATCGGCTCGTAAACGTAACAACGTACCAGATCTCAATCCCCGTAACAGTGTCCGTGCTCTCCACGTCTAAGGCCTGGTACAAAATTTCCAACGTCTCACAACAACCAGCACAGGCCACGTCAACCTGAGCACCCAGTACGGGCGTCTGGACAACCACAATCCCGTCGACGTCCTGAAGCTGCAGCACGAGCCATACCTAACCGACCGCGCCATGATACGATGCTAGCTGACACCTCGCTCCTGCCACTGCAAGGCACTCGGTCCGGTCCTCCTCAAGTGAAAGTCTCCGACGTCCTCGTGCGATAAGCGGTGGACCTATAGAAGACGCTCCCGAGCTGTCTACGACTCATCACCCACATAGCGAAAGGATCGCTGTCAACACCTCCATGGATGCCGCCACGGCCTTGAGCTCCTATAGGGACATCAGGCGCTCAAAGGCCTACATAAAGGGGGACTCAACTGCTGCAACGGCGGCCTCTCCCTCTAACTCAAACACTAACTACATCAAGGACCTTGACGTGGTTAGAGTTTCCATGGAATAGCCTACCGCGGCCGTCTCGACTCTCTCGATTTCCGTGTCGAAGTCCTAAACTACCTATTTCCCAAACACTCTGGGTCACATAGCGGAACCCCTCGCGGTCACGATAAACATTTCTTCTTCCTACCAAGCGAGTCCAATACACACCTAATGGCCCTCGACTTATTTCACTGGTAGTTCTTATTCATAGGGAACGGCGCGTAACTACTAAACAAGCTAGTCAACGTTCCTAGAATACAGAAGAGCTTCTAACTAGAGGTCAGTCCAATGGTGGTCGACTCCCACTCCCGGCTCCTACAAGGGTTCTGCCGAAAAGCCTGAGCCATGCCCGTAATACTCAAGTGTCACTACGGAAAACCTAACTGCTTACGGGGACGGCGTAAGTACCTAAACTACTTGTCTCACAAGTTCGGCAAGGACCTATCTAAACACCATCAGAAGTAGCTGCTGTAAAACTATATGAGGGCCTCACTACGACTCGTACTCCTCGTGAACTCCTAACACGATGTCGAAGACGCTCTCTTCTTCGACATACGGTTCAACTTCTTCACGCTTAAGACCAATGCCCTCCAACGAAAGAACCCGGTGCACTAAAGCCGGCTCCCGCATTGTCACCTGGGCTTCTTCTATCTCCGCTAAGCCCTAACCGGATCTGGCTGCTGCTACTGACTCTAAGCCTCGAAGGACCCTGACCGTCCTATAATGGCAGCCAAACACCTTCCGAAACGCTTCGAAAGGTGTGGGGAGTGTGCGAACTGCGCCTTCCCCTAAGCAAAACAGACCTCGCTGCTGACAGTCTCCTCGAAACTGCTCAACTCTGACTCCAACTGCAGCCGAGGATAGGAACGGGAAGGCCACTACCCCCTACCTAAGCACTAGATATCACTACGTAGCGTGTCACCTGAACCAACGCACGACTACGTCGTACCATCCCACTAACGGATACGAAGTGCCGTCAATTTCCTAATACTCTTCTTAATGGGTTGCGTACTAAACCTCGAACGGCGCCACCAAAAACGAAACTTCGAGACCGCCGTAATGAACATGCCGCTCGTGACGCTCCATAAGTGGCTAGTAGTTTCAGAGTTCATAGACAAGTGTGTCTCCCTCGACTTAGACTCCGTCGCGGCCACCAACCTCAATGACTTCCTGATACTGTAATCATAAGTCATAGTAGGGCCGTCCCGCTTACACCACCGTCTACGCAACTCGTCCTTCAGTCACGTCTCGGACTCAAACTCCTAATGACTCGTCTCTGGGGATGAGCTCCTCGATGTCGCCGACCCTGAGCTCTATCATGGGGGACCCAGATGCCGCTCCGACTGCAGAGATCAAAATGTCGGGTGAGACAACCTATTGAGTTGCATAAACTCTGCCACTCGGAGCCTGCTGTCGCCGCTCACCCTGTCGCGGCACGGATGATCTATCCTCCTGGCGGTAACTCGGTGCTGCTCTGAATGACTGCTGAGGTGCTGGTGGAGCTGAAGCTGACGATGGTGCTGGAGATGCTGCTCGAGGACAAGCTGCCCTCATGTGTCCCGGCTGACCACACCCGTAGCACCGGCCCTCCCTCTGCTCGCACTGTCTGGGCCAGTGTGGTCCTCCGCAGATCACACACTGCGGCGCCCTCTCAGGCTGTCCTCTCTGACGGGAGTCTCTGGATCGCTGACGTCCCGAGAACCCACGACCCTGAGAACGCGATCGTGGAGGTCTCGGCGGACGCCTGCTACTCGACTGGCCTCCGTCGTCTGGAGCTGGGCGCTTCCTGTCCTGACTCTGTCCCGGCCCCTGAGCCCTCTCTCGCAGTGACACCTCTCCTCTCTCCTCCCATAGTGCCTGCTCAATGGACGCGTCCAAAGTCCTCGACCTCTGCGCCCTAACGAACCTGAATAGGTCGGGTCTCAAACCCTGCTCGAACAAGTAGACCCTATGTGCCTCGTCTCTGGCCACGAACGGAACACAGTTCAGGAGTCTAGTAAACTCCCGAACATACTCCTGAACTGTCCGCTCGCCCTGCTGGAGCCTCTTCAAATCCTCCTCAATCTTCTGTTTCATGCTGTTGGGAAAATACATCCCATACAGCATTCCACAGAACTCATCCCAGCTCAGCTGCGCTGCCTCCAGTCTCTGGTCTCGCCTCACTCTCCGCCACCAGTCACGTGCATCACCTGACAAACAGTGTACTCCCAAAGGTACCTGCTCCCCCTCTGGAACGTACAGATCCTCGAATAACCTCTCCATAGCACTGACCCAACCCTCAACAACCCAGGCCTCAGTGCCTCTACCATCGAAGATCGGTGGATCAAATCGGCGGAAACGAGCTAACCTCTCCATCCACCGCTCCTGCTCGGCCTCAGTCAATGGTACAGGCCCCCTGGCAGGCGCAACTGGCGCTATAGGAATCTCCACCGGTGGGGGCATAGCTGCGGCGGGAGCTGACGCTGGAGTAGTCGGGGGTGGAACAGTCTGCTCTGGTACACTCGGTGCTGAACTCGGTGACTGAGCTATCCTCTCACACAACCTCTGCAACAACTCCCCCTGCTGCCTCGTCACCTCAGTCAGGGCAGCCAACTGTGCACTCAGATCAGGGGGTGCGCTAGCCTCAGGTCGCGCACTCGGCTCCACAACAGGGGGTGCACTCGCCTCCGGTCTGTCCCTCTGCTCCTGCCGAGCACTCTGCTCCATCTGCTCAGATCTCTCAGAAGGTCCCGCACGATCCCGCAACGACGGTCGACCTCGGCGACGATACATAGCTGAAAGGAACAAATCGGGGTCAGATATAACATAACACTCTCGACCCAATCAACGAAAGTCTGGAAGGCGGTGCCTGTTTCCCTCCAAAATTATGTCGTCTGCAGCCAACATAATTTTTCAGGCCAAACAGGTACTCCTTCAATCACTCACCCCATTCGAGGAGGAGTTAGAACAAACAATCATTGACTTTCGTAATTAAATTACGCCTCTCGCGTCTTGCTTTCCTAAGGTTTGCCAAACTTAGGTTTCCTAGGTCCCAACGACCTATAGCAAAGCTCTGATACCAACTTAATCTGTCACGCCCCGGATGTCTCGTTCCCCGGGCACGCCGACAAATCCGCCGTATACAAGGAATTTCCCCTGTATACGAAGCGTCAAAAGTACCTGTAAATATACAATACTACAAACAGTAGCATAGAGCTGCTCAATATATAAAGCTAAACAACTGAGTTTCATATACATAGTCCAAATCCAAAATACAAAGCTACTCGCACCGGCGAGTTAAACAACTATGTACATAAACTCTAAAATAGCAACTACCTGCAGTAGGGGGGTGCCTCTAGCTCTGTTAGTCGGGTAGGGCTCTACCTCGCGACGCCCTTG